>NW_026652244.1:1062500-1152500 GCF_030265055.1 Doryrhamphus excisus
CCCGCAGCAGTGCAAGGTAAGTTTTATTTTTTGTATTTATTGCTTTTTAAGTATTTATTTGTTTTAAAACCCTCATTGGATAGGAAAATTTCAGTTGGTGGTGCCTCCACCATGTCGGCCAGCTATGCCGGTATGCGGAGGCACCACAGTGTGCGTTTCACATATAAGGAAATGGAGGGTGAGTCACTGGGACTGTCCAGATTGGATTTTTCCAGAAAAAACATCCAAAAAATCCTTCAATTTAAACCTGATGACCTCAACTGCATTTTGGCACTGCCTTACAACAAAGGCTATGATGTAAGTTTCCAGTCTGCTGCAACTTTGAGAGAATTTTGGACGCGTTATGAAGATGTGAAATCCCAGTTGCCTGTGTTCAACGTTGAAAAACTGACTGACAATGCGGCTAAAACCGTTATTGTTAGAATGTTTAATGAGACAGTGACCGCAGATGACATTTGCTTTTGGCTGGGAAGATATTGCACGGTTAAAGGCCAGGCTATGAAGGTGAGGGATGAAGATGGCATCTGGAACTGCGCCTGGAGGGTCCCCATCCAGCAATGGCAGGACCCTCAGGGCTTCCAGGGTCTGAAACATCTCCCATCAATGATAGTTCTGGGAGAAAACCGAGGCTACATACACTACCAGGGTCAGCCCAAGCTCTGCCGCAAGTGTGGAGAGCACGGGCACCTGGCAGAGGCATGTCAGCAGACTGTGTGTCGGAAATGTAGAGAAATTGGACATACTTTTGAACAATGTACCAATGGCAGAAAGTGCAACCTCTGTGGAGACTCAAACCATCTCTTCAGAGACTGCCCGAAATCCTTTGCCAACAAGCTAAAGGCTGGAAAAGAAAAGAGAAATGGAGAGGAAAATGCTGGGGCCAATATGGCTGTTGAGACCCAAAATAATTCAAATCTCCCGCCAAAACCTGTGATTGGAGGAGAAACAGGTGAGGCGGGACAGAGGGAGGGGCTTACAGAGGCCCCAGAATCCATGACTCAGAGTGGTCTGCTGGCAAGCGAAGGGTGCACTCACCTGGAAGTCAGCCTACCATCACCTGAATCTGAAGAAGAACCCATCCCACCAAGCGGCCAACAAGCAAAAAGACTAGCTTCAGAGCTGTCGGATTCCTCTGTTTTATCAGAGAAGCGGGGAAGGCCTGAGGCTCTCTCTGACAGTTCTTCAATGGAGGAGCCTCGAGTCTTCCCCTCGGGCTCCCCGAATGAATTGTCCTTTTTAAATATTGTTTTGCAGTCAACCCCTCGTGAGAAGCGAACTTTTAATGGCAGACTCCAGGAACGACCGACACCCAGACGCCGGCCGGGAAGGGAGGCTCTTCCCCTCCAACCCTCACCCACTGGAGTGAAGGAGGAGCCTCACTCACAAGAAATATCTTAACCACAGTGTAAATTTTAAAGCAGTTATTTAAATCTTACGCCATTTTATATTTTTTCAATTCAAGAATCATATCTGAAACTGTTTTAGGCGCAAGATACACATCATTGCACATGGAAAATGCTGTGGGCCCATCCAGTACTACCAAGACCAAAGCCTTGGTACGTTACTGGATGGGCTCCTACTTAAGAAAACTAAAACTGATTCCAACAGATCTAACGATACCTGTGGCTTTTAACTTACCACCGGCATATATATTTATAAGGACTTTTTTAAAACATTTTAATTTGGAAAGACAAACAGTTGACATTTTAAAAAATCATCGCTCTGTCATTTCTGTTGTGCAGGAGCGGGACCCAGTGAGTCCAGTGCGCGGGCTTGCATTCGGCGAGCCCACATCGGTTTGGCGCAACGTGAACCATCCTGCTCTCCCAGACAGACTTCGGGACCTGTCATGGATGGTGGCCCACGAGATCCTCCCAGTCAGGTCTGTTATGCACTCCCGAGGAATGTCAGCGAACCCAACTTGCCCCCGACCGGGTTGTGGCGCACCGGAGTCGGTGAGGCACCTCCTCTGGGAGTGCAGTGCTGCCGTAGACCTGTGGGCGACAGCCGGCGACCTAAATTTCCCGGACTTGCCAGCAAGGGAGGTCCTAAATGAAAAGCTTGTGCTGTACGGGGTGAGCCACCAGAAGTCAACCTACAAAGACTTCGGAAAGCAGTGGCTCACCCTCGCCGCCATCAAAGACGCCATCTGGACCTCCCGCAACTTGCTGGTAAGGAGGCACAGACAGATCCCCCCCGTGGCTGTGATCCGAATGGCTGCAGCAACCCTGGCAGCTGCAAGCGGCAGGCCAAGGACACAGCCACAAAGAAGAATCGTCTGTGCCCACCCGGAGGTGGCACCCGGAGCTTCACGGAAAAGGTCTCGGCAGCGGCAGCCTGACTCTCCGAGAGAAGAAGGAGGAGACAGAGAAGACGGATAAGGATCTGAGGGTACCCTGACAGTGTCCTGGAGATTAGCTGTCTGGGAGAGTGGGATGTAGAGACCATTGATAAGGACTCATTGCGCTCCTGTAAAACAGAAGATATTGAAGCTTCTTTTTTATGATATTTTAAAATGTTTTGTACAAATTTTACACATTTTATTGCCCACAGCACTAGTTTTTAACAAAAACAAAAAGTTAATTGAACACTTTTATATTAAATGTGGTGTGTATTTTACATTTTTTTTAAAGGGCAGTTTTCAAAAATAATGAAATGTGGTGAAATTTTGTATTAGTGACAATAAACAGTTTCAAAAAAAAAAAAAAAAAAATCTGTTCTTATCAGTTTAATATCTGATATGTCCCCCAACAGGGGACTAAATATTAAATTGCTTTTTGGAACAGGGAGCTGCGATTGGGGCTTGCGCCATCCGCTCCACGCATCGACCTGGTATTGCAGCGCTTCCAGGAACGGTGCACTTCTCCTTCTTGTGTAAACAGCAACAGCAGACTCTGGCAGGGTGCATCTGGTGGATGATGCTGAAAGAAATGCACTGAACGTGCTCACGTTTGGTGCCCCCTGAGCAGTAATTCTGCAGAGGAAATGGCTCGTGGTAGCGGGGCACTGTGTCTGCGCACTCCGTGGACCCCGTTTCCCTCGCAGCAGCCGGTCTCCAGAGGGTGTCAGCCACTTTTTGTCAGCCTTGCCTCCTGCAGTCTCCCACCGGCTCCTGATGCTCAGGTTTCGTGCGCGCTTCCCGGGGCCCTGTGAGTGTCGCATTGATCAACTGCTGGATGGAATCTGACACGATGATCTTGTCTGGTGGAGGCCTTCCAAGTTTCCTCCACAAACCAGTGGCATAAGGGGCTTTTCCGTCTTCCGTTTGGCTTCTCAGGGTCGGGTTTGGTGGCCCTTTGTGTGTTGGCTATGACAAAAAAAGGAAAAAAAAAAAAAAACCACGTGGGATAGCCACAGGCGGTCAGAGCCTGTAAATTGTGCGTCTGCCACCCTCGGTGAGTGAGTGACCCGGTATTTTCTGCTCTCTTGTTTGCACTTCTGGCAGCTTCTGGCTCGGGTTCCAGTGGGCGAAGGGACTCAAAGTGCAGGAGCTGGCCTGTGCGGGTAGGTTTACCATGAACCACAATGTTGTGGCTTCCATCTTGGGTGTCGCTGCTTGCCTTCCTTGGACATAAAGATCCGAAGCAGTTGCCTCTGCGGCTGGGAAGGCCGCTGAGAGCGACAACAGCAATTTGAGCCGCTTCCGCTTGAGTTGGACGGTTGTTTCTGACGGCCACCTGGTCCACTGTGGCCAGTGGTTCCGGTGTGCTGGTAAAGTGGAGGCGCTTGGCCGACGCCCCTTTCTCTGCCTGGTTGCCGTTTTTCATTGAGGTTTCCTGACTGAGAGCAGATCGGCCTCTCGGCTGGTTGGTTGGTTGTCTCCCGCGGACGGGCAGACCTTTCCAGCAAGCGTTGGTAGTGCTGGCCTGGTCGTTTCTTGCTCGAGTCCGGCTGCACTCGCAAGCCAAGGAGCTCGGGACGGCGCTGCACCTGCCTCTTGTTTTAAACACGGGGTCAGGGGAGAGCGCGAACGCAGTCCCCCACTATCACAAATTATGCAGTCGAGATTCCCACATTTGGGGAATTCGCAGAGGTCAGCTCAGCCCGTGTGCAATGGCTGAGCCTCGCCCTGGGTGAACCACCTTCTTGATCATGGTATCTCCCCTGCCAGGTAAGTATGAATTGGACCGGTCTCGCCCGGAGGAGTCTCTCGCACATGCCACATGCTAAGTGGTGGTCTCATCAGGTCGCCCGCAACAAGCCCAGCCACTGGACCTGTGTCCAAATTCAGAGAACGTACTCTGGTTGTCTCAAGGAGTCGGTCTGTGTGGCTCTCGTGTGACTTCATTCTGAGCAAAGGCAGCGGCAGCAAGTGGCTTAGTGCAGTTGCTGCAGACGTTCAATGGGGAGACTGGAGTACTGACTCCACGTGCCTAGTCACACCATGTAACATGAGAGGCCAATATGTTTAACCCTGACACGTGTAGACATGCGAGGTCGTCATGAGTCAGTGGGTTGTCAGGCTCAAACTCCTGTGACACTTGTAAAAAAACACTCAAATGCAGGAATACAGAAGAGACAGACAACAATATTCAAAGTTACTCGCAGCGAGGACAGTGAAGCCACATACCCAGTGGCATGCCGCTCCACTGTGAATATGCAGTTCACGCCCCTCTCGTTTTATTCTCTTTCAGGGGTCCCCTACGGCATGGTCGTGCAACACTGGGGGGAGGCAGTTGTGCAAGCTGTGTCTGTTTGTCTATGTGTGTGTGTGTGTGTGTGTGTGAGAGTAATTACTTTCATTGTTTTACGAGTTCTTTTCTTGACACATTCTTGCAGGATTAACGTGAACATCTGCAGGGTCGCTGTTGGCGCTTCCAGGCACCTCCAGGACCTGGGGCTCGCTGGGGGTCTCTGATCAGGGTCACGGGCACATTTCTTCTTCAGCACATTCAAACACTTTCTATTGTCTAAGCGAATGGATATAAGGGTGATAACTGACGCTATGTTTGTTCCGTCTACATTTTATTCGAACATGCGTGCAACCGGTCCTTTAGCTTGTCATGCCGGAAGTGCCCTCCTCCCCTACGAGCGCCCATCGGCATCGCTTCTCGGCCTTCTGGCTAAGACTGCGGTCACCTCCTTTGGGTGGAGAATTGTATGCTTCAGGTGCATAGAATTCTGCCAACATTCGGGAGGAAATTTCCTACGCTTTTCAGTGTATTTTAACTTTTCTTATTCCCGCAGCAGTGCAAGGTAAGTTTTAATTTTTGTATTTATTGCTTTTTTAAGTATTTATTTGTTTTAAATCTCTCACTGAGCAGGAAAATTTCAGTTGGTGGTGCCTCCACCATGTCGGCCAGCTATGCCGGTATGCGGAGGCACCACAGTGTGCGTTTCACATATAAGGAAATGGAGGGTGAGTCACTGGGACTGTCCAGATTGGATTTTTCCAGAAAAATCATCCAAAAAATCCTTCAATTTAAACCTGATGACCTCAACTGCATTTTGGCACTGCCTTACAACAAAGGCTATGATGTAAGTTTCCAGTCTGCTGCAACTTTGAGAGAATTTTGGACGCGTTATGAAGATGTGAAATCCCAGTTGCCTGTGTTCAACGTTGAAAAACTGACTGACAATGCGGCTAAAACCGTTATTGTTAGAATGTTTAATGAGACAGTGACCGCAGATGACATTTGCTTTTGGCTGGGAAGATATTGCACGGTTAAAGGCCAGGCTATGAAGGTGAGGGATGAAGATGGCATCTGGAACTGCGCCTGGAGGGTCCCCATCCAGCAATGGCAGGACCCTCAGGGCTTCCAGGGTCTGAAACATCTCCCATCAATGATAGTTCTGGGAGAAAACCGAGGCTACATACACTACCAGGGTCAGCCCAAGCTCTGCCGCAAGTGTGGAGAGCACGGGCACCTGGCAGAGGCATGTCAGCAGACTGTGTGTCGGAAATGTAGAGAAATTGGACATACTTTTGAACAATGTACCAATGGCAGAAAGTGCAACCTCTGTGGAGACTCAAACCATCTCTTCAGAGACTGCCCGAAATCCTTTGCCAACAAGCTAAAGGCTGGAAAAGAAAAGAGAAATGGAGAGGAAAATGCTGGGGCCAATATGGCTGTTGAGACCCAAAATAATTCAAATCTCCCGCCAAAACCTGTGATTGGAGGAGAAACAGGTGAGGCGGGACAGAGGGAGGGGCTTACAGAGGCCCCAGAATCCATGACTCAGAGTGGTCTGCTGGCAAGCGAAGGGTGCACTCACCTGGAAGTCAGCCTACCATCACCTGAATCTGAAGAAGAACCCATCCCACCAAGCGGCCAACAAGCAAAAAGACTAGCTTCAGAGCTGTCGGATTCCTCCGTTTTATCAGAGAAGCGGGGAAGGCCTGAGGCTCTCTCTGACAGTTCTTCACTGGAGGAGCCTCGAGTCTTCCCCTCGGGCTCCCCGAATGAATTGTCCTTTTTAAATATTGTTTTGCAGTCAACCCCTCGTGAGAAGCGAACTTTTAATGGCAGACTCCAGGAACGACCGACACCCAGACGTCGGCCGGGAAGGGAGGCTCTTCCCCTCCAACCCTCACCCACTGGAGTGAAGGAGGAGCCTCACTCACAAGAAATATCTTAACCACAGTGTAAATTTTAAAGCAGTTATTTAAATCTTACGCCATTTTATATTTTTTCAATTCAAGAATCATATCTGAAACTGTTTTAGGCGCAAGATACACATCATTGCACATGGAAAATGCTGTGGGCCCATCCAGTACTACCAAGACCAAAGCCTTGGTACGTTACTGGATGGGCTCCTATTTAAGAAAACTAAAACTGATTCCAACAGATCTAACGATACCTGTGGCTTTTAACTTACCACCGGCATATATATTTATAAGGACCTTTTTAAAACATTTTAATTTGGAAAGACAAACAGTTGACATTTTAAAAAATCATCGCTCTGTCATTTCTGTTGTGCAGGAGCGGGACCCAGTGAGTCCAGTGCGCGGGCTTGCATTCGGCGAGCCCACATCGGTTTGGCGCAACGTGAACCATCCTGCTCTCCCAGACAGACTTCGGGACCTGTCATGGATGGTGGCCCACGAGATCCTCCCAGTCAGGTCTGTTATGCACTCCCGAGGAATGTCAGCGAACCCAACTTGCCCCCGACCGGGTTGTGGCGCACCGGAGTCGGTGAGGCACCTCCTCTGGGAGTGCAGTGCTGCTGTAGACCTGTGGGCGACAGCCGGCGACCTAAATTTCCCGGACTTGCCAGCAAGGGAGGTCCTAAATGAAAAGCTTGTGCTGTACGGGGTGAGCCACCAGAAGTCAACCGACAAAGACTTCGGAAAGCAGTGGCTCGCCCTCGCCGCCATCAAAGACGCCATCTGGACCTCCCGCAACTTGCTGGTAAGGAGGCACAGACAGATCCCCCCCGTGGCTGTGATCCGAATGGCTGCAGCAACCCTGGCAGCTGCAAGCGGCAGGCCAAGGACACAGCCACAAAGAAGAATCGTCTGTGCCCACCCGGAGGTGGCACCCGGAGCTTCACGGAAAAGGTCTCGGCAGCGGCAGCCTGACTCTCCGAGAGAAGAAGGAGGAGACAGAGAAGAAGGATAAAGGTCTGAGGGTACCCTGACAGTGTCCTGGAGATTAGCTGTCTGGGAGAGTGGGATGTAGAGACTATTGATAAGGACTCACTGCGCTCCTGTACAACAGAAGACATTAAAGCTTCTTTTTTATGATATTTTAAAATGTTTTGTAGAAATTTTACACATTTTACTGCCCACAGCACTAGTTTTTAACAAAAACAAAAAGTTAATTGAACACTTTTATATTAAATGTGGTGTGTATTTTACTTTTTTAAAGGGCAGTTTTCAAAAATAATGAAATGTGGTGAAATTTTGTATTAGTGACAATAAACAGTTTAAAAAAAAAAAAAAATCTGTTCTTATCAGTTTAATATCTGATACGTCCCCCAACAGGGGACTAAATATTAAATTGCTTTTTGGAACAGGGAGCTGCGATTGGGGCTTGCGCCATCCGCTCCACGCATCGACCTGGTATTGCAGCGCTTCCAGGAACGGTGCACTTCTCCTTCTTGTGTAAACAGCAACAGCAGACTCTGGCAGGGTGCATCTGGTGGATGATGCTGAAAGAAATGCACTGAACGTGCTCACGTTTGGTGCCCCCTGAGCAGTAATTCTGCAGAGGAAATGGCTCGTGGTAGCGGGGCACTGTGTCTGCGCACTCCGTGGACCCCGTTTCCCTCGCAGCAGCCGGTCTCCAGAGGGTGTCAGCCACTTTTTGTCAGCCTTGCCTCCTGCAGTCTCCCACCGGCTCCTGATGCTCAGGTTTCGTGCGCGCTTCCCGGGGCCCTGTGAGTGTCGCATTGATCAACTGCTGGATGGAATCTGACACGATGATCTTGTCTGGTGGAGGCCTTCCAAGTTTCCTCCACAAACCAGTGGCATAAGGGGCTTTTCCGTCTTCCGTTTGGCTTCTCAGGGTCGGGTTTGGTGGCCCTTTGTGTGTTGGCTATGACAAAAAAAGGAAAAAAAAAAAAAAACCACGTGGGATAGCCACAGGCGGTCAGAGCCTGTAAATTGTGCGTCTGCCACCCTCGGTGAGTGAGTGACCCGGTATTTTCTGCTCTCTTGTTTGCACTTCTGGCAGCTTCTGGCTCGGGTTCCAGTGGGCGAAGGGACTCAAAGTGCAGGAGCTGGCCTGTGCGGGTAGGTTTACCATGAACCACAATGTTGTGGCTTCCATCTTGGGTGTCGCTGCTTGCCTTCCTTGGACATAAAGATCCGAAGCAGTTGCCTCTGCGGCTGGGAAGGCCGCTGAGAGCGACAACAGCAATTTGAGCCGCTTCCGCTTGAGTTGGACGGTTGTTTCTGACGGCCACCTGGTCCACTGTGGCCAGTGGTTCCGGTGTGCTGGTAAAGTGGAGGCGCTTGGCCGACGCCCCTTTCTCTGCCTGGTTGCCGTTTTTCATTGAGGTTTCCTGACTGAGAGCAGATCGGCCTCTCGGCTGGTTGGTTGGTTGTCTCCCGCGGACGGGCAGACCTTTCCAGCAAGCGTTGGTAGTGCTGGCCTGGTCGTTTCTTGCTCGAGTCCGGCTGCACTCGCAAGCCAAGGAGCTCGGGACGGCGCTGCACCTGCCTCTTGTTTTAAACACGGGGTCAGGGGAGAGCGCGAACGCAGTCCCCCACTATCACAAATTATGCAGTCGAGATTCCCACATTTGGGGAATTCGCAGAGGTCAGCTCAGCCCGTGTGCAATGGCTGAGCCTCGCCCTGGGTGAACCACCTTCTTGATCATGGTATCTCCCCTGCCAGGTAAGTATGAATTGGACCGGTCTCGCCCGGAGGAGTCTCTCGCACATGCCACATGCTAAGTGGTGGTCTCATCAGGTCGCCCGCAACAAGCCCAGCCACTGGACCTGTGTCCAAATTCAGAGAACGTACTCTGGTTGTCTCAAGGAGTCGGTCTGTGTGGCTCTCGTGTGACTTCATTCTGAGCAAAGGCAGCGGCAGCAAGTGGCTTAGTGCAGTTGCTGCAGACGTTCAATGGGGAGACTGGAGTACTGACTCCACGTGCCTAGTCACACCATGTAACATGAGAGGCCAATATGTTTAACCCTGACACGTGTAGACATGCGAGGTCGTCATGAGTCAGTGGGTTGTCAGGCTCAAACTCCTGTGACACTTGTAAAAAAACACTCAAATGCAGGAATACAGAAGAGACAGACAACAATATTCAAAGTTACTCGCAGCGAGGACAGTGAAGCCACATACCCAGTGGCATGCCGCTCCACTGTGAATATGCAGTTCACGCCCCTCTCGTTTTATTCTCTTTCAGGGGTCCCCTACGGCATGGTCGTGCAACACTGGGGGGAGGCAGTTGTGCAAGCTGTGTCTGTTTGTCTATGTGTGTGTGTGTGTGTGTGTGTGAGAGTAATTACTTTCATTGTTTTACGAGTTCTTTTCTTGACACATTCTTGCAGGATTAACGTGAACATCTGCAGGGTCGCTGTTGGCGCTTCCAGGCACCTCCAGGACCTGGGGCTCGCTGGGGGTCTCTGATCAGGGTCACGGGCACATTTCTTCTTCAGCACATTCAAACACTTTCTATTGTCTAAGCGAATGGATATAAGGGTGATAACTGACGCTATGTTTGTTCCGTCTACATTTTATTCGAACATGCAACAAGAAACTTTGCAGCCTCAGAGTCCACCGGGTAAGCCGTGGCTGTCGTTTGGGCCGTTGAAAAGTGGAGACACTTTCTTGAGGGGACCACCTTCGACGTATTCACAGATCACAGCGCCCTCTCATGGGCATTCAACTGCCCCAAGACGTCGTCACGGCTTACCCGGTGGACTCTGAGGCTGCAAAGTTTCTCCTTTAGGGTCCATTACAAGAAAGGATGCTGCAATGTGGTGCCCGATGCCCTGTCCCGTGCACCCCAGTTATCAGAAGGGGAAGTATGTCTAGCCGTCCCGAAAAATTACTGGTCGGACCTCCCAGGTACACTCCAAGACATTGCGGAAGCCCAGAAGATGGATCCAACTTGCCTGGAGTGTGGACCCTCGGTTGACCAGCCTAAGCCGGGACGCATCCACTATCAACTTCAACAAGGGGTGTGGTACCGAGGAATACCATCAAAGCACGGTGGCTTCAAGTACCAACTCGTAGTGCCTGGTGCCCTGGTACCGCTGTTCCTGGCCTACTTCCATAACAGCCCCTTCGGTGGTCATCTGGGGAGGACAAAGACCCTCCTAAAAGTTCTGGAAGTGGCTTGGTGGCCAACGGTCCGAGGAGATGTTTGGAGCCACGTCAGGGCATGCAGTACATGCCAACAGTACAAAAGCCCTAACAGCAAGCCTGCCGGACATCTTCAGTCCCCTGAGGTCAAGGCCCCTGGGGAGATGATCGGAGTGGACTTCATGGGGCCATTCCCGCTCAGCAGGGCCCGGAACTCGGTACTGATGGTGGTGGTGGACTACTTCTCGAAGTGGGTGGAGCTTTTTGCACTGAGGGATGCTAAAACCCCCAAGGTATGCCAAATATTGAAGAACGACATCTTCACCCGATGGGGAGTTCCTAAATACATGGTGTCCGACCGTGGGCCCCAGTTCACTAGTCAGTTGATGTCCCGGTTGTGTGAAGCTTGGGGAGTGTCCCATAAGCTGACCACAGCCTACCACCCCCAAACAAACATGACCGAACGAGTCAATCGGACTTTAAAAACAATGATTGCCTCCTTCGTGGGGAACCATCATCAAGACTGGGATGGATGGTTGCCTGAGTTTCGGCTTGCTCTCAACACAGCAGTCCACGAGACAACAGGCACCACTCCCGCCATGTTGGCCCTTGGTAGAAACTTGATGGGACCGCTGGAACGACTGGTACACAAAGCTCCATCACCACACACATCCGCATACCACACAATACATACACACACACAGTTGCACAATGAAGTGGAGAGACATGTTGGTGCGGCCAAAGCTCGACAAGCCAGATATTATAATGCACGTCGCAGAGATGTACACTTTGCTGTCGGGGATCTGGTCTGGGTTAGGGCACACCCACTATCCAAAGCTTCAGCAAAATTCTCTGCCAAACTTGCTCCCAGATGG
Source organism: Doryrhamphus excisus (assembly GCF_030265055.1). Classification (NCBI taxonomy): domain Eukaryota; kingdom Metazoa; phylum Chordata; class Actinopteri; order Syngnathiformes; family Syngnathidae; genus Doryrhamphus; species Doryrhamphus excisus. Next base: position 1,074,085 of record NW_026652244.1, read on the forward strand.
GTAGGTCCTGCTCGGGTAGAGAAAAAATTGGGTCCTGTAAACTATTGTGTTCGGTGGATGACAGATAAGTTAAAGGTGGACACTATAAATGTGGTAGACATGAAGCCCTATTACGGCCCCGGTAAGCCGCTGGCTGGGGGGGGGGGGATGTAATGGCCACAAAGTCCATCAGCTGAGGTAGTGGGGTCCATAAGTGCGTTGCTACAAGATTCTCAGCTGTAAGGAAAACTACTGTCATGATCGGTGTACGGGGGAACAGGTACAGGACCATATATACAGGCATCATCACCATTATCATGCATCCTCCTCATCTGCGAGAGCGACTGCAGTGAGCAGACTCGCCGGTAGGTGGCGAATATTTAAGGAGGCTCTTCCAGCGCGCCAAGGGGGTTGGAGGAAGAGAAAAAATTGTGACGTCACACACGCAAGGGGATGCTGAGAGCCGGCGTTTTACCCACGAGGACCAACTTTGTCAAGCGACACCTGACGGGATTTCTTTTTCCCTCCTGGCTTGAGCGATTGGACCGTGGGCGAGGTTCCGGACCCAGGGATCGGACGGACAAGCGGATGCGTGGTCGTGAGTGGAACCGTGGCTTTCGCCACTGTTTTGTGAATAAGCGCTGACTCTTCGGGGAACTTTTGGACACTTGCGGGGTGGGGGGGGGGGGGGGGGTAAGCTTTCGGGATTAATTTGGGTGTTTCATGATTGTCTTTGTTGGCGGGTGGGATGTTTAGTTAGGTAGTTGGTTAGTTAGTTAGTTAGGTTGGTTGGGAGGGGATGACATGCGGGGTTGTTTTTGTGTAAATAAACTGCCGTGGTGTGGCTACCCAACATTTTCGACAGTCCTTCCTTTTCCTTACAGCTGATATCCGCTCCCCCCGTGACCTTCCTTTTTTGCGTTGTAGCCTCGTACCTCTATAGGAGGGCGCGATCGTTACAGAGTAACTGCCACTATGCACGCTTCTGCAATGACGCATCTCCTCAGGGAGCAATCTCATCCTCCCAAGACAATGCTGGCGTTGAAAGAGAGGTTCAGAATTTTCTGAGGGAGACACCCCCACCCCTGGATTGAAATCCGACAGATTGGTGGAAGGTGAATGACAGAAAGTTCCCCATGCTGGCCAAGTTAGCCAGACCGTATTTCTGCATCCCCACGACTTCGGCCCCGTCAGAGCGGGTCTTTTCAGCTGCTGGACTGACAGTCACTCGGCTGCATTCACCCCCGGCATGTTAACATGCTCATTTTTCTCAACAAAAACCACAAGGTTAAGTAAGCTATAGCCCAGGACAGTTACCACCGTAGCCTTGATATAAACCTATAAGCCTATGTGTTGTTGTTATGTGGGATCTCCCCCTCTCATCCGTGCCTTTTGGCAAAAAGGAACAAAAGGTAGACATAGATAGACTAGATAGACTCCCTTTATTGTCATTGCACAAAAACACAGTAGTGAAATTGCCAACGAAATGTCGTTGCCAAGGTCAGCTACAAGTCTACTTTGTTCTTTGATTAAATACTATTAGTTAATAATATGATTTATTTTGTTTAAAAGAGGCAAAATGTAGGCTATTTTGTTTGAGAATAGACTGAGAATTGAGAATCGGCTCTTATTTTGTTAGGTCTCAATAGATCTCATAGAGGCCTATTCCTATAGTTTAACAGTTGCACATTTAAATTGTAAATCGCACCAAACGTGGATTAAAGTTCTCCTTAAATTGTTTATGATTATTTTTTGTGTCGACATCATCGATGATGTTGACGCGTTGTCCCAGCCCTAAAACACATGCATGTGACTCATTGTGTTGGTTTATCAAACCTATGTGTCGCAAATAATTTTTGCCTGTGTTCCCCATCAGCCCCATCGTCCTTGGTCGTCCCTGTTCCAGAAGGTACTTTCAAAAAGGCATCTCCATGTGTAATGGATGCCACGTTATGATTGCCTTTTCTGTGTCCCATCAGCTGGAGACGACTGCACCACCGGCACCTTCTCTTCAGACGTCCCCACCGACGCGAGTGTTCCTGCCGAAAGTGGTTGTGAAGGGTGAGGTCACCGTGCAGCATCCTTCCAACCCTTTTGACTGGACACTCATTGGCAGCGCAGAGGGGGTAAAAAAAAATGTTGAAAAATGGACAAGAATATGTACATGTAGCCATAATGTGACTTATCGCAACAGAGGAGTCGGCGTGTCAAGTCCAAGGTGCCCCGTGACCCCAGCAAAGGGATGTGCAAGCAGCAGGTTTGTCACAGTTGATGGAGACGAGCATGGATGTTAGGATGGCGATAGTTTCAAGTCTTAGTATATGTATTTTGGTACTTTTTGACAGGAGGACCTGTTGCAGTGCAACATCCCTGTGAACCCTGTGTGGTTCAGCCCGCCCATGCTGGTTGCAATGGACAAGCTGGCTCCATCGCATCTTCCAAGCCCTGAGACCTCCACAGTTATCCCCAAGGGCAAGAAGGTACTTTCGCCGCTTCATAGAAAGTATATTATTCACAAATACATCTAAAAAAAGTTATGCATGTGAAATATTTCCTTTTTTTTCTGTGCCACGTCAGGCGGTGACTGCAGAGTGCCAACGGCGTCGTCCAGCCTCCAAGAGGAGAGTGGGAGAGCTGCAGGTTTGTAGTCCATGTACAGTCATCCCTTGTTCGTCTTGGTTCAATGGTTCCACACAGGACTGTGGTAAGCAACTTTCTGCAAAGATTGTTTAGGAAAATATAATTGGGCAAGAAGTATGCATATCCAACTATGCATATAAGCTATGCAACTATGCATATTTAACTATGTCATAGTGGCTGCACGATGGATGAGTGTGTCTCTGTGTGGAGTTTGCATGTTCTCCCCATGCACGTGTGGGTTTTTTCTTCCTCCCCCATTCCAAAAACATGCTAGGTTAATTGGCCACTCCAAATTGTCCATAAGTATGAATGTGAGTGTGAATGGTTGTTTGTCTATATGTGCCATGTGATTGGCTGGCCACCAGTCCCGGGTGTACCCCGCCTCTCGCCCGAAGACAGCTGGGATAGGCCCAGCACCTCCGCGATCCTCATGAGGATAAGTGATAGAAAACGAACGAATGAATGAATGAAATATGTCATGGGAGAAAAATAAAATGTTGTTCTGGTTGTGAACGCGTGTGTGTGTGTGCATTGTTAGTAAAGTGGTGTGTGTGTGTGTACATTTTTAGATGGAGGCAACACCGCCACCTTCCTCCACGCCAGTGCAGCACATTGTACAGGATGAGGCCAGCTGGGTAAAATGCACTTTTTTCTTATAATATATGCAGCCTATATTTGTTGGTGTAGAAAAATGGCATGACAGAAGTGTGTGTGTGTGTAGATGGAGGAAACACCACATCGTGTGGAGCTGCCTTCCACCCCAACGCCACCTTGCAGTCCCGGGCCAGTGGTCGTCACAGAGGAGACGTGTGTGCCATCCTCCACACCACCACAGCACATTGTCATGGATGGGACCAGCTGGGTAAAACAAGCATTTTCTATTTTTATCATATACTACACACACTATATTTGTTACTATATTAAAGGTGGTATTTTGTGTGCCATTTTTAAGTTAGTTTTGCCTTCTCATTTAGACTGAGGCGACACTGGCTACTGTAGATCTGCCGTCAACACCATCACCGCCTTGCAGTCCAGAGACAGTGGTTCAGAGAGACATTTGTGCAAAGTCCTCATTGCCACTACTGCACATTGTCCTGGATGGGACCAGCCAGGTAATTTTAACACAGGAAATGTATACGCCTACTAGATCTACTGAAAAGTTGCATTGATAAAACAAGGCTAATGTAAGCTTTTCTATGGTAAAAACTAATTACACAAATGTATGTTAACATGACAAATACTACATTTCAGGATTGTGGCACAGAAGCTGGTCGACGCATTCGTACCGTCCGGGCCACTCACTCCCAGATGGATTTGAGGTATGACGATTGCACTCGCAATAATCAGTGCACGTGTATGGCACTGACGTTCTTGGCCTACCATGCTGAGGGGTTTCATTTTGATGCAGACGTTCTTGACAGAGTTCTTGAAAATGGAGACTCACTCTATGCGTGGACAATATGTGGGCTAGGACTACGTTTAATCAGCAATCATTTAACCAAAGAGGAAATGCCAAAGATAGTTCACACCGACAACAATGCATACACAGTTACACAGTTAGAGCCGAAATTTGGTTTGGTGAGGGATCGCAGCAATTCCCTAATAGATCCGTATTTGTTGCCACTTGCCAGACAACTTGAGTGCCTCTCACAAGATGTCACTCATGCTTTTCTGATTGTGGCTCCAGAGTGCTTTGCGGTCTTTCGTGATAGGTCAGGATGCTACGGTTTTTTTGATTCGCACAGTCGATCTGCAGTAGGTTTGCCAGACCCAAACGGAACTGCGATTATGATGACATTTTCTCACTTAGATGACTTAGTCAACCATGTGCATGAGCTCCTTTCGGATCGCAGCCCCGATGCAAACTACGAGTTGGTACCGGTTTCCTTTGGATTAGAACAGATAGCAAGTGACAGACAGGTGCAGTTGGATGTCGTAATCACTTCAGAGCCCACCAAAGTAACAGACGCAGCAATAAGAGAATGTGTTGAGACAGATCAAGAGGAGCTGATAGTACCACCATGCGTCCATGTTCAAATAGATTTTTCCAAAGTGAGTAAAACGAGGCGACGGACCGCTATGAAAAGGGCACTCAAGTGCCAACAATGTACACTGTACAAAGCTTCAAAAGAACCCAATCCCCGTCAAAAAAAACTTCTACAAATGAAGATCAAGTATGTATCAGACACTAATTACCGCCAACTAAAATTAAACCACTTTACCACGCGATACAGGTGTGATAGTGCCTTTAAGAATAAACAGAAGGCGCACGTTGCTAAAAAATACCACAGAAGTCCAACGACCAAAAAGACTTTAATGTCAGCATATGTCAGGAAAAGGTATCAATCTGATCTGGCTTTTGTTGAACGACAGAAGCTGAATCTTAAGGAAATGTATCACCGGGACCCAGATTTTAAAATGAGAAAAAAAGTATATATCAGGCAAAGGTATCACCAGGATCCAGCTTTTCAGGCGAGACAAAAGTTATATCTGAGGGAGCGGTATCACCGGGATCCAGCTTTTCAGGCAAGATATAGGGTGTATCTAAGAGATAAATATCGCAACCATCCAGGTTTTAAGCAAAGGTGGGCTGTTTTCATGAAAACATGGATGCAGAATTATCGAAACAATCCTTATTTTCAACATAAGAAATATGTGAGCGATAGTAATAGACATTCTGATGTAAGGCTACATCATGTTCAGCGTTGCGAAAAGAACCGTCTTAATGGGCAGCGTATTCGGCACAAATTACAATGCGCGCTTCAAATAAAGACTAAATACATGACTAGAACTCAACATTCAGCCAACAATGTGCAGGATCCAGCAAGCGCTGTAATGAAAGCAGCAATATCGTCGTTCCGCGAAAGAGTCGCACATGGGCCCACATATGTTTGTACTGTATGCCACCGTGCTCTTTTCCTAAATCAGGTACAGAAATGCAATCGAGGAAAATATAGCGACAACCGTGACATAGTGGCCGCCAGCTTGACAGGTAAATATGTTCACGTCTGCAACAACAGTTGTTCTGCCCCATGCACTGCCCCGCAAGAGAGAAAGCAGGAATGGATATGTCACTCCTGTGACTCCCACCTCAGGAGATGTGCAATGCCACCTCTGGCAGTTGCAAATAAGTTGGATCTGGCACCCATTCCCCAAGAGCTGTCCGATTTAAATGTACTCGAGAGACAGCTGATAGCAAAAATTATACCTTTTGCAAAAATTGTAGCATTGCCCAAAGGACGGCAACGAGCTGTTCATGGCTCAGTAGTGTGCGTACCGTCGGAAATGGAAGCAGCAGTGAACTCACTACCTAGGCCACGTAGCGAAGCTCAACTGCTGCAGGTAAAGCTGAAGAGACGCCTTCGGTATAAAGGACATCAGCATTTTTATACAGTAAATATGGCGAATGTTATAGCAGGGCTCAGGACGCTGATACACACTCATCCACAGTACAGGGATGTGTGCATCAATGAGAGTGCAGCAGCTGAAAGTGTCCTTGAAGGGGAAGAGGAGCCATCCGCCCCGCCGTCATCATCCTTGCAGCAAGAGGCCAGCAACGCCCAAGTTACGCAGGCACAGCATGTTGAATGTGATCAGGAGGAACTTCGGCCGGGCCTCATGCTCGATACATGCATGCAGCCGCTTGACATTGCACAGGAAAGTCTTTCATTTGGGGATGGGATATTCAGCATTGCTCCTGCCCAACAAAACAAGCCTGTTGGATTTTTTGCTGTGCCGCAGCTGGAGGCCATGGCCTTTCCTGTTCTGTTCCCAACGGGAAAGAACACAATGGATGAGGAGAGGATCGTTAAAGTATCACCGAGTTCTTACTTTAACACCAGATTGTTTTCCGTGGATCCACGCTTTGCTGAAGATCAGGGCTACCTTTTCTTTGCCCAATTTGTCATTGAAACGTACATGGCCAATAACAGCATGTCGATTCAGTCGCGGAAAGGAAAACCTCACACTGCGGATGGGAGGAAAATTCTGAACCGGATGATCCAGGACAAGGAGGCGTTGGAGCGGCTCATACAGAACAGGGAAGCGACCAGATTTATGCAGCCACTCCGAGGAACACCAGCATACTGGGAGAAAGCTCACCGGGAGCTCCACGCAATGGCCAGGCAGTTGGGGAAGCCAACATTTTTTCTTACCTTTTCTGCGGCGGAAATGAGATGGCCTGAAGTCACTGCTGTGATAAAAGCGCAGCAAGGCCAACAGGAGGGTCACTTTTCAGATCTGGACTGGAACGCTAAATGCGAGATTCTCCGCAGCAATCCAGTCACGGTCATGCGCATGTTTGAGAAAAGGGTAGATGCTCTCTTAGAGCTTATTCTGTCTCCTGCGCAGCCCATCGGCCCAGTCGAGGACTACTTTTATCGTGTTGAGTTTCAAGCACGAGGAAGTCCTCATATACACATGGTGGTGTGGATAAAGGACGCACCGGTGATCGAGGAACCAGATCCCATCTACTGTGGCGAAGTGGTCGAATTCATCGACCGTTATATCACCTGCCACATTCCCGATCAAACCAAGGATCCGGAACTCCATGAAGTGGTTACGAGTGTTCAAACTCACAGCCGCAGTCACACCAAATCTTGCCGAAAAGGAAATGTCTCCTGTCGTTTTGGATTCCCTAAACTGCCCATGGATGTCACCACAATTACCTTTCCCTTTGAGGACCCGACCAGTGATGACGAAGAGGAAAACGATGACCCCAAGAAGAAGAGACGGAAGGAGGAAGACGCCCGTGCCAAAAGGACCAAGTTGGCGAAGAAACAGAGGGAGTCCAAGGAAAAGCTGAAACAGCTAAGAGAGCGTCTTATGGACACACAGGTTCCGGAGGACTTGACGGACCTGCTCAATTTGTGCCAGCTGACCCTGGGTCGGTATAAGCACTATGTTGAGAACCTCAGCACTGGGATGGCTGTCCACTTGAAGCGTACACCGCAAGAAAGTTGGACTAATGCCTACAACCCCCATCTGCTGCGTGCGTGGAACGCCAACATGGACATCCAGTATATTCTGGATGATATCAGCTGCATCATGTACATGATGTCTTACATCTCCAAGCCGGAGCACGAGATGACAGAGTTCCTCAAATCTGTCATCAAGGACGTGCAAAAGTCTGACGCCAACCAGAAGGAGGAGATGCAAAAGATCATGCAGGCGTATTCAAAGCACAGAGAGGTAAGTGCTCAGGAGGCAGTGGCACGAACATGCAGTTTGCCCCTGAAGAAGTCCTCACGCAATGTGGTGTTCCTCCAAACCGACGAGGACGGTTTCCGAATGAGTCTGCCCATGAGTCGGCTTATGACCATGCACCCAGATTCAGCTGAAGTGTGGATGTCAAGTTTGCCGGAAAAGTACGCCAACAGACCACGTACGCAGGCGTTTGAGTCTATGTGTCTGGCAGAGTTTGCGTCTGATTACCGGGTGGTCTACGGACACGAGAGAGAAGGGCCAAATGTCATTCCCCTTTTGAACGACATGGGTTGCATTCAGAAGAGGACCAGGGGAAAACCTGCCGTCATAAGATACACGCGGTTTTCCATGACAAAGTTTCCTGAAAAATATTTCAGGGCCCTTCTCAAACTCTACTTGCCCCACAGGACGGACCGTGAGTTGACCAGCGACTCCCACCCAACTTATGAGTCATTCTACCTGGACGGATGGTCAAGGCTAGGTCCTGCAAAGGCCATCGTTGATGAGAAAATGAAGCGGTTTGAGGGCCAAGCGAAGAAACTGGACAAGGCTTTGGAGCGACTCCAACAGGAAGGTCCAGCTGTTAATGCGTGGAACTCTTTTGCGCCAGAGGTGGAAGCAGAGCGCCTGGAATGTCTTGCTGCGCTGAAGGCCATGATGCCAAACGCAGCGGACGAGCGGGATGAGCAGGATGATGTTCCTGCCTATCAGGCTGACCTTTCCGGCGCCCCAGCACTGCCGGCCTTTGAAGCACCCCAGTTGAGTCCGGACTTTGTGAGGAGGATGTACCGCAGTCTTAACATCATGCAGGCTTCCGTCTTCTATGCCGTACGCGACTGGTGTTTGCAGCGCGTTTCTGATCGCGACCTTGAGCCCTTTCATTATTTCATCTCAGGGGGAGCTGGATGTGGCAAGTCGCATGTCATCAAGTGCATTTACCAGGAGGCCACCAAGATTTTTCGGCAGCTTCCTGGCATTCGTACCGATGCGGATTTGTCTCAGCCCACGGTTCTGTTGACGTCATTTACCGGCACAGCTGCGTTCAACATTTCTGGGAAAACCCTTCACTCGGTCTTGAAGCTCCCAAGAAGTTTGAGGCCTCCATATCAAGGACTCGGCAACGCGCTGGACACCTTGCGGGCGAGTCTTTCCAACGTGCAGATTTTAATCATTGATGAAATATCAATGGTCTCCAAGGATCTTTTTGCGTATGTCCACTGGCGGTTCCAGCAAGTCAAGGGCAACCGGAAGACCTTTGGAGGGATCTCTGTGCTTGTAGTTGGGGACTTTTACCAGCTGCCACCTCTTGGAAGGGCCAAACCCCTCTGTGTGTATGAGGATAATGTCCTTGACCTCTGGACCAACTTTCAGTTGGTCCGACTTACGGAGATCATGCGACAGAAGGAGGACCTGACCTTTGCCCAGCTTTTGAACAGGGTAAGGGAAAAGAGGAAGGAGGAGCCCTTGTATGAAAGTGACCGGGCTTTACTGCAGCAGGCTACTGTCGAAACATCACAGTGTCACACCAGTACGCTCCACATTTTTGCAACCAATAAGGAGGTTGACGAACACAACCGTGCAACTGTGGCAGCTTTGAAACTGAATGTGGTCGACATTCCGGCAGAAAACTACAGAAAAGACCCCCGGACGGGACAATTGGTCATCGTGTCCAACATGATAACCGGGAGGAAAAGAGATCTGCCCGACAACCTGCAAGCTGCTGTAGGAGCACGAGTCATGATCATCCGGAACTTGGACATTGAGGATGGTCTCGTGAACGGCACCTTCGGGACCATCATGAACATTGTCCGTGGACCACAGGACGCTGTTACTTTTCTTGGCATTTCTTTGGACAATCCTGGAGCAGGCCTGAAATTTCGGAAGAAACTTCAGGGATCCGGGGACGATTTGGCCTACATAGAAAAGTCAGAGGAAAGTTTAAGCATCAAAGGACTGGTGAGGCGGCAATTCCCGGCAAAACTGGCCTTTGGATGCACGGCGCACAAAGTGCAAGGCATGACGCTATCTTCTGCGGTCGTATCTCTGAAGCGCGTGTTTGAACCTGGAATGGCCTACGTCGCTCTAAGTCGCACGACCTCGCTCCAGGGACTGAAGATCATGGACTTGGATGAGAAGAAAATATATGCTGATCCCACCATTGCTTTGGCAATGGACAGCATGTTGCACGCTTCTTTCTTGTCTGTCAGACCGCTGTTGCACTTTGCACAAGGGCCTTCTCCGACTTTGAAGATTGTCCACCATAACACAGAGGGCCTCGCGTGTCACATGGAGGACATCAAATCTCATCATGAGCTGAGACTGGCTGATGTGCTTTGTTTGACGGAAACGCATTTGTCTGGTTCCATCTCCCCACACTTGCAGCTGGAGGACTACGCTGTTTTTGTACGGAACAGACGTGTTTCCTACTTAAACAGGCCAGACATGGCTGCGAAAGAGGGAGGCGGAGTTGCAGCCTACTGTCGGAGGGAACTTCAAGGCCAGCCCCTTCGGTTTGTCCAGAATGTGCCAGACCTTGAATTCTTGGTGGTTAAAGTCACGGTGCCGATCACGGCTGTGGTGGCTACTGTTTATCGACCACCGAACTTGAGTCTGGGCACATTTCTACCTAATTTGACAAACCTCTTGGACACCTTGGCAATGATGGAAAGCCACCCCATTGTTGTTTGTGGCGACTTCAACGAGGACCTGCTTTCGAAACGTAAGAAGCCTATACTGGAGTTGTTTGAGTCCAGAGGCTATACTCAGCTCATCGGCAAGGCAACAACTGGCAAGCAGACACTGATTGATCACATTTACATTTCTCAACCGCAGTCTTGCATTCAGTCAGGTGTTCTGCATTCTTACTACAGTTACCACAGTCCGGTGTACTGTATCTTAACATCTTTGTAGATCCTGGTCTGGTCTACACATGCTGTCTTGTCCCCAATGAACATTTGCTTGCAATGACCTTGTGGCCATTTCTTCCCCTCCATCCATCCACGCCGTCTCACATACGTAAGTACTCCGTGCTTGTGTCCTGAAGGCTAGGTATGCTGTACCTCTGCTCATGGGCTGCCTTTCAGAAATGCTGCTGCACACGCTTTAGCCCCAACCGGAAGATGTCGCTTTATTATATGTAGTAGATACATACGCTAGTCAGAATTACTGTATTATCTCTGAACGGGCAGTGTTGGCATAGTCATGTTCTCCATGTTCTCAATGTTCTCCCTATTCCTGAAACTTCATGTCACTTATGATGGAACATTCTAATAACTTGTCTCTCTCTCTCTCTCTCTCCCCTGTAGTAGGCACTATTGCATGAATAGCCTGTTTGAGGCTGTTATGTTCTACTCGGTCATAGTATTACTTTCAGCTTTTTCAATTACTGTACTGACTTGTTACTAACTTGTCTCTCTTTCTCTCCCCTGTAGTAGGCACTGCTGCATTGAAGACATGAGAACAGTTATTGGTATCAGCGTTGCTGATATGTAGTCATCGGACCGCTTTTTTTCCGCAATATATAATATAAAAGTATATACTGTTTGGGTGTGTGTGTGTATATACAGTATCTATATGACAGTTACTAATTTATTTGACTAACTTGTCTCTCTTTCTCTCCCCTGTAGTAGGCACTGCTGCACAAAGAGCTGAGAACAGCAAAGCTCAAAGATTTGTATTAGTGGCAGTACATTTTACACAATATATAACATGTATAAAGTGTATATGTATATGACAGTTACTGATAACATTTGACTAACTTGTCTGTCTTTCTCTCCCCTGTAGTAGGCGCTGCTGCGTGAAAAGCAAAGCTCATAGATTTGTAGTAGTCGCAGTACTTTTCCGCAATATGTCACGTGGAGTCTATATATTGGGGATGCTCAGCATATGAATATCCCAGCTGACTTCCTGTGTGAGGACTAAGCCTAGCAAAACAGAAGGATGCTAAGGATAAAAAGCTGATAGTGTCAGATTTGTGATTTGTGTGTTTTACAGCTACAGAGGAGAACAGGTTCAACTCGCATTCTGATACCAACTGCAGGACATGACAGAAAAGGTGTGTTGACAATTTGTTTTCTGAATTGACAATTAAGAATTCAGTCTTGATACAATTTTTACTGGGTTTGTGTGTGTGTGTGTGTCTGTTTAGGGAAAAGACAAGCCTTTACACAAACATTTCCCGGACGTGTTAATACTTCATTCCTGTTGTAATACGTAGTTACCTACCACATACATATGTGCACTATGCCTTTTTGTTCTCAAGCGTTTGCACCTTTATGTATAAAGACCATTATTATGCATAATCATGCTGTACCAAACATTTTTGTATTGTAACCTAAATGGTCGAGACAGACGGCTGCCCCACTGAGCCTGGGTTCTGTCCAAGGTTTCTTCCCAAGTGGGAGTTTTTCCTTGCCTCCGTTGCCAGGTGCTTGCTCATGTGGGTTTCTGTTGTTCATTTATGATAAACTTGATAGACCAAACTAATGATGATAATAATAATGTGAACCAAAGTGCCTCGAGATCACTTGTTTTGTTGTGAGTTGGTGCGATATGTCATTGAACGCTTCTTTTAATTACTGCTGTTTTTTTTTTCTGAAATATTTGATGTGCCTTGGGCCGCTGACCTAAACTGTTGAGTTACATACGGGACATGTTGCCTTGCTACATGAAGTGTTTGTCATTGATTTTATCTTTCTATATTACAGAATATTATACATCACAATACTGTTCATAACTGGTGTAATTGTTGACATTTTGACTTCAAGAATTTAAGGCTTTGTTGCATCTTGTGGTTCCTTTTTAAATAAACTGTCAAATGATTTATTCAGAAATTGTCTGGTTTTATATATGAACTTAAGTACAGGTTTTGCTTCCATGGTCTTTTTAAACTGAAAAAAGTGCTAATATTCCGCTGCATTCCACCCATCTGCTTTTCCGAGGTTGGGTCAAGGGCAGCAGCCTCAGCAGGGAAACCCCGACTTCAGTCTCCTGGCTCCTTCATCCAGCTGCACATGCCTTGAAATCTACTGTTTGGTTCTATTTTGGCTTATGAGGCTTATGACAGTAAGTTGAGAAACCCCAACTTTGGAAACAACTGCTGATGTCAAGTCACATGTATGAACACATTTAAGCTTTCACTTCCAATGTGATGCCACTAGATGCCTTTTACAAATAGTTTGTACAAAATAATTCCTGCAATAGGCAATGCATAATGTTCGGCGGCACGGCAGACACCGGGCCCGAGGTTCACAGCACAGGTGGCCAGTCCATCAAAATTTCCGCGGGAATTTTCTAGTTATGGACTGGCTCAGTAGCCAGCCCATAGACTGCTACTTGCAGTAGCAGTCTATGGGCTGGCTACTGAGCCAGCCCATATTGTTATTGCTGTTTAGTTATTATTCCGTATATCTTAATCTTCCACTTTTTGCGCGCGTAATGCGGCCAAAACCGCAAGAAGGACCCCCACACATGTTACACCGCCGGAAACGTGGCGCTCGGGACTACAGCGGTATTTAATTTTTGGAAAGTTTTGTGTAACCATGGCGACGCTATTAACGAAAACGTTAAAAAATGGGCCACTTGATTAGGGAATCGCTGTTCTATTTTTAGAACAGCACATAGAAAACGAGAATTTACAGACTTTTCACAGCCTTTTAGCTCAGCCATACGGCCACGTAGAAACGTGATTGATGGCTCATTTTTGAGATAAACGTCTGAACTCTCTCTGTGGCTAAATGCTAATTGCTAGCATGTTAGCATGTTAGCATTTAAGCTAATTTACTCATGTCTAAAGGCAAATACACACATGGCATGATGTAGGGAGGTTATAGGACAACCTTGGCACTTTCTAAACTTGAGGCTCTCTTGCTAGGTGCTAGCATGATAACTGTTAGCATGTTAGCCTTTAAGCTAATTTACTCACGTTTAAAGGCAAATACACACATGGCATGATATAGGGAGGTTATAGGACAACCTAGGCACTTTCTAAACTTGAAACCCTCTTGCTAGGTGCTAACATGGTAGCCGTTAGCATGTTAGCATTTAAGCTAATTTACTCATGTCTAAAGGCAAATACACACATGGCATGATGTAGGGAGGTTATAGGACAACCTTGGCACTTTCTCAACTTGATGCTCTCTTGCTAGGTGCTAGCATGGTAGCCGTTAGCATGTTAGCATTTAAGCTAATTTACTCATGTCTTCAGGCAAATACACAAATGGCATGGTGTAGGGAGGTTATAGGACAACCTTGGCACTTTCTAAACTTGAGGCTCTCTTGCTAGGTGCTAGCATAATGATTGTTAGCATGTTAGCATTTAAGCTAATTTACTCACGTTTAAAGGCAAATACACACATGACATTATGTGGGGAGGCTATAGGACAACCTTGGTAGTTTCTAAACTTGAGGCTGTCTTGCTAGGTGCTAGCATGTTAGCCGTTAGCATGTTAGCATTTAAGCTAATTTACTCATGTCTAAAGGCAAATACACACATGGCATGATGTAGGGAGGTTATAGGACAACCTTGGCACTTTCTAAACTTGAGGCTCTCTTGCTAGGTGCTAGCATGTTAGCCGTTAGCATGTTAGCATTTAAGCTAATTTACTCATGTCTAAAGGCAAATACACACATGGCATGATGTAGGGAGGTTATAGGACAACCTTGGCACTTTCTAAACTTGAGGCTCTCTTGCTAGGTGCTAGCATGATAACTGTTAGCATGTTAGCATTTAAGCTAATTTACTCACGTTTAAAGGCAAATACACACATGGCATGATATAGGGAGGTTATAGGACAACCTTGGCACTTTCTAAACTTGAAACCCTCTTGCTAGGAGCTAACATGGTAGCCGTTAGCATGTTAGCATCTAAGCTAATTTACTCATGTCTAAAGGCAAATACACACATGGCATGATGTAGGGAGGTTATAGGACAACCTTGGCACTTTCTAAACTTGAGGCTCTCTTGCTAGGTGCTAGCATAATGATTGTTAGCATGTTAGCATTTGAGCTAATTTACTCACGTTTAAAGGCAAATACACACATGACATGATGTGGGGAGGTTATAGGACAACCTTGGTAGTTTCTAAACTTGAGGCTGTCTTGCTAAGTGCTAGCATGTTAGCCGTTAGCATGTTAGCATTTAAGCTAATTTACTCACGTCTAAAGGCAAATACACACATAGCATGATGTAGGGAGGTTATAGGACAACCTTGGCACTTTCTAAACTTGAGGCTCTCTTGCTAGGTGCTAGCATGATGACTGTTAGCATGTTAGCATTTAAGCTAATTTGCTCATGTTTAAAGGCAAATACACACATGCATGATGCAGGGACGTCATAGGACATCCATGGCAGTTTCTAAACTTGAGGCTGTCATGCTAGGTGCTAGCATGTTAGCCGTTAGCATGTTAGCATTTAAGCTAATTTACGCATGTCTAAAGGCAAATACACATATGGCATGATGTAGGGAGGTTATAGGACAAACTTGGCGCTTTCTAAACTTGAGGCTCTCTTGCTAGGTGCTAGCATAATGATTGTTAGCATGTTAGCATTTAAGCTAATTTACTCACGTTTAAAGGCAAATACACACATGGCATGATGTAGGGAGGTGATAGGACAACGTTGGCACTTTCTAAACTTGGGACTTTCTTGCTAGGTGCTAGCATGATGACTGTTAGCATGTTAGCATTTAAGCTAATTTGCTCACGTTTAAAGGCAAATACACACATGCATGATGCAGGGACGTCATAGGACATCCTTGGCAGTTTCTAAACTTAAGGCTGTCTTGCTAGGTGCTAGCATGTTAGCATTTAAGCTAATTTACTCATGTCTAAAGGCAAAAACACACATGGCATGATGTAGGGAGGTTATAGGACAACCTTGGCACTTTCTATACTTGAGGCTCTCTTCCTAGGTGCTAGCATGATAACTGTTAGCATGTTAGCATTTAAGCTAATTTACTCACGTTTAAAGGCAAATACACACATGGCATGATGTAGGGAGGTTATAGGACAACCTTGGCACTTTCTAAACTTGAGGCTCTCTTGCTAGGTGCTAGCATAATGATTGTTAGCATGTTAGCACTTAAGCTAATTTACTCAAGTTTAAAGGCAAATACACACTTGGCATGATGTGGGGACACTATGGGACTGCATCAACCTTTTCCGTACTTGAGGCTTTCTTGCTAGGTGCTACCGCGGTAGCCGTTGGCGCACCGGGCCCGAGGTTCACAGCACAGGTGGCCAGTCCATCAAAATTTCCGCGGGAATTTTCTAGTTATTCTTATATCTTAATCTTCCACTTTTTGTGCGCGTAATGCGGCCAAAACCGCAAGAAGGACCCCCACACATGTTACACCGTCGGAATCGTGACGCTCGGGACTACAGCGGTATTTATTTTTTGGAACGTTTCGTGTAACCATGGCGACGCTATTCGCGATAGAAAAAAAAATCGGCCACTAGATTAGGTACACCATTCTATTTTTAGAACAGCCGCATTCCAGAGAAAACGAGAATTTACAGACTTTTCACAGCCTTGTAGCTCAGCCATACGGCCACGTAGAAACGTGATTGATGGCTCATTTTTTAGATAAACTTCTGAACTCTCTCTGTGGCTAAATGCTAGTTGCTAGCATGTTAGCATGTTAGCATTTAAGCTAATTTACTCACGTTTAAAGGCAAATACACACATGGCATGATATAGGGAGGTTATAGGACGACCTTGGCACTTTCTAAACTTGAGGCTCTCTTGCTAGGTG
Organism: Doryrhamphus excisus; assembly: GCF_030265055.1. Classification (NCBI taxonomy): domain Eukaryota; kingdom Metazoa; phylum Chordata; class Actinopteri; order Syngnathiformes; family Syngnathidae; genus Doryrhamphus; species Doryrhamphus excisus. Next base: position 1,090,662 of record NW_026652244.1, read on the forward strand.
CTAGCATGATAACTGTTAGCATGTTAGCATTTAAGCTAATTTACTCACGTTTAAAGGCAAATACACACATGCATGATATAGGGAGGTTATAGGACAACCTTGGAACTTTCTAAACTTGAAACCCTCTTGCTAGGTGCTAGCATGGTAGCCGTTAGCATGTTAGCATTGAAGCTAATTTACTCATGTCTAAAGGCAAATACACACATGGCATGATGTAGGGAGGTTATAGGACAACCTTGGCACTTTCTCAACTTGATGCTCTCTTGCTAGGTGCTAGCATGATGACTGTTAGCATGTGAGCATTTAAGCTAATTTACTCATGTCTAAAGGCAAATACACATATGGCATGGTGTAGGGAGGTTATAGGACAACCTTGGCACTTTCTAAACTTGAGGCTTTCTTGCTAGGTGCTAGCATAATGATTGTTAGCATGTTAGCATTTAAGCTAATTTACTCACGTTTAAAGGCAAATATACACATGACATGATGTGGGGAGGTTATAGGACAACCTTGGTAGTTTCTAAACTTGAGGCTGTCTTGCTAGGTGCTAGCATGTTAGTCGTTAGCATGTTAGCATTTAAGCTAATTTACTCATGTCTAAAGGCAAATACACACATGGCATGATGTAGGGAGGTTATAGGACAACCTTGGCACTCTCTAAACTTGGGACTCTCTTGCTAGGTGCTAGCATGATGACTGTTAGCATGTTAGCATTTAAGCTACTTTGCTCATGTTTAAAGGCAAATACACACATGCATGATGCTGGGACGTTATAGGGCATCCTTGGCAGTTTCTAAACTTGAGGCTGTCTTGCTAGGTGCTAGCATGTTAGCCGTTAGCATGTTAGCATTTAAGCTAATTTACTCATGTCTAAAGGCAAATACACACATGGCATGATGTAGGGAGGTTATAGGACAACCTTGGCACTTTCTAAACTTGAGGCTCTCTTGCTAGGTGCTAGCATGACGACTGTTAGCATGTTAGCATTTAAGCTAATTTACTCACATTGAAGGCAAATACACACATGGCATGATGTAGGGAGGTTATAGGACAACCTTGGCACTTTCTAAACTTGAGGGCCTCTTGCTAGTTGCTAGCATGGTAGCCGTTAGCATGTTAGCATTTAAGCTAACTTACTCATGTCTTAAGGCAAATACACACATGGCATGATGTAGGGAGGTTATAGGACAACCTTGGCACTTTCTAAACTTGATGCTCTCTTGCTAGGTGCTAGCATGGTAGCCGTTAGCATGTTAGCATTTAAGCTAATTTACTCATGTCTAAAGGCAAATACACACATGGCATGATGTAGGGAGGTTATAGGACAACCTTGGCGCTTTCTAAACTTGAGGCTCTCTTGCTAGGTGCTAGCATGATAACTGTTAGCATGTTAGCATCTAAGCTAATTTACTCACGTTTAAAGGCAAATACACACATGGCATGATATAGGGAGGTTATAGGACAACCTTGGCACTTTGTTAACTTGAGGCTCTCTTGCTAGGTGCTAGCATGATAACTGTTAGCATGTTAGCATCTAAGCTAATTTACTCACGTTTAAAGGCATATACACACATGGCATGATATAGGGAGGTTATAGGACAACCTTGGCAGTTTCTAAACTTGATGCTCTCTTGCTAGGTGCTAGCATGTTAGCCGTTAGCATGTTAGCATTTAAGCTAATTTACTCATGTCTAAAGGCAAATACACACATGGCATGATGTAGGGAGGTTATAGGACAACCTTGGCACTTTCTAAACTTGATGCTCTCTTGCTAGGTGCTAGCATGGTAGCCGTTAGCATGTTAGCATTTAAGCTAATTTACTCATGTCTAAAGGCAAATACACACATGGCATGATGTAGGGAGGTTATAGGACAACCTTGACACTTTCTAAACTTGATGCTCTCTTACTAGGTGCTAGCATGGTAGCCGTTAGCATGTTAGCATTTAAGCTAATTTACTCATGTCTTCAGGCAAATACACACATGGCATGGTGTAGGGAGGTTATAGGACAACCTTGGCGCTTTCTAAACTTGGGACTCTCTTGCTAGGTGCTAGCATGATAACTGTTAGCATGTTAGCATCTAAGCTAATTTACTCACGTTTAAAGGCATATACACACATGGCATGATATAGGGAGGTTATAGGACAACCTTGGCAGTTTCTAAACTTGAGGCTCTCTTGCTAGGTGCTAGCATGTTAGCCGTTAGCATGTTAGCATTTAAGCTAATTTACTCATGTCTAAAGGCAAATACACACATGGCATGATGTAGGGAGGTTATAGGACAACCTTGGCACTTTCTCAACTTGATGCTCTCTTGCTAGGTGCTAGCATGGTAGCCGTTAGCATGATAGTATTTAAGCTAATTTACTCATGTCTTCAGGCAAATACACACATGGCATGATGTAGGGATGTTATAGGACAACCTTGACACTTTCTAAACTTGAGGCTCTCTTGCTAGGTGCTAGCATGACGACTGTTAGCATGTTAGCATTTAAGCTAATTTACTCACATTTAAAAGCAAATACACACATGGCATGATGTAGGGAGGTTATAGGACAACCTTGGCACTTACTAAACTTGAGGCTCTCTTGCTAGGTGCTAGCATGACGACTGTTAGCATGTTAGCATTCAAGCTAATTTAATTACATTTAAAGGCAAATACACACATGGCATGATGTAGGGCGGTTATAGGACAACCTTGGTACTTTCTAAACTTGATGCTCTCTTGCTAGGTGCTAGCATGGTAGCCGTTAGCATGATAGCATTTAAGCTAATTTACTCATGTCTTCAGGCAAATACACACATGGCATGATGTAGGGCGGTTATAGGACAACCTTGGTACTTTCTAAACTTGAGGGCCTCTTGCTCGGTGCTAGCATGATGACAGTTAGCATGTTAGCATTTAAGCTAAATTACTCACATTTAAAGGCAAATACACACATGGCATGATTTAGGGAGGTTATAGGACAACCTTGGCACTTCTCGAAATTGAAACCCTCTTGCTAGGTGCTAGCATGGTAGCCGTTAGCATGTTAGCATTTAAGCTAATTTACTCATGTCTAAAGGCAAATACACACATGGCATGATATAGGGAGGTTATAGGACAACCTTGGCGCTTTCTAAACTTGAGGCTCTCTTGCTAGGTGCTAGCATGATAACTGTTAGCATGTTAGCATCCAAGCTAATTTACTCACATTTAAAGGCAAATACACACATGGCATGATATAGGGAGGTTATAGGACAACCTTGGCACTTTGTAAACTTGAAATCCTCTTGCTAGGTGCTAGCATGGTAGCCGTTAGCATGTTAGCATTTAAGCTAATTTACTCATGTCTAAAGGCAAATACACACATGGCATGATGTAGGGAGGTTATAGGACAACCTTGGCACTTTCTAAACTTGATGCTCTCTTGCTAGGTGCTAGCATGGTAGCCGTTAGCATGTTAGCATTTAAGCTAATTTACTCATGTCTTCAGGCAAATACACACATGGCATGGTGTAGGGAGGTTATAGGACAACCTTGGCGCTTTCTAAACTTGAGACTCTCTTGCTAGGTGCTAGCATGATAACTGTTAGCATGTTAGCATCTAAGCTAATTTACTCACGTTTAAAGGCAAATACACACATGGCATGATATAGGGAGGTTATAGGACAACCTTGGCAGTTTCTAAACTTGAGGCCCTCTTGCTAGGTGCTAGCATGGTAGCCGTTAGCATGTTAGCATTTAGGCTAATTTACTCATGTCTAAAGGCAAATACACACATGGCATGATGTAGGGAGGTTATAGGACAACCTTGGCACTTTCTAAACTTGAGGCTCTCTTGCTAGGTGCTAGCATAATGATTGTTAGCATGTTAGCATTTGAGCTAATTTACTCACGTTTAAAGGCAAATACACACATGACATGATGTGGGGAGGTTATAGGACAACCTTGGTAGTTTCTAAACTTGAGGCTGTCTTGCTAAGTGCTAGCATGTTAGCCGTTAGCATGTTAGCATTTAAGCTAATTTACTCACGTCTAAAGGCAAATACACACATGGCATGATGTAGGGAGGTTATAGGACAACCTTGGCACTTTCTAAACTTGAGGCTCTCTTGCTAGGTGCTAGCATGATGACTGTTTGCATGTTAGCATTTAAGCTAATTTGCTCATGTTTAAAGGCAAATACACACATGCATGATGCAGGGACGTCATAGGACATCCATGGCAGTTTCTAAACTTGAGGCTGTCATGCTAGGTGCTAGCATGTTAGCCGTTAGCATGTTAGCATTTAAGCTAATTTACTCATGTCTAAAGGCAAATACACATATGGCATGGTGTAGGGAGGTTATAGGACAACCTTGGCACTTTCTAAACTTGAGGCTCTCTTGCTAGGTGCTAGCATAATGATTGTTAGCATGTTAGCATTTAAGCTAATTTACTCACGTTTAAAGGCAAATACACACATGGCATGATGTAGGGAGGTGATAGGACAACCTTGGCACTTTCTAAACTTGGGACTTTCTTGCTAGGTGCTAGCATGATGACTGTTAGCATGTTAGCATTTAAGCTAATTGACTCATGTCTAAAGGCAAATACACACATGGCATGATGTAGGGAGGTTATAGGACAACCTTGGCACTTTCTAAAATTGAGGCTCTCTTGCTAGGTGCTAGCATGACGACTGTTAGCATGTTAACATTTTAGCTAATTTACTCAAATTTAAAGGCAAATACACACATGGCATGATGTAGGGAGGTTATAGGACAACCTTGGCACTTTCTAAACTTGGGACTCTCTTGCTAGGTGCTAGCATGATGACTGTTAGCATGTTAGCATTTAAGCTAATTTGCTCATGTTTAAAGGCAAATACACATATGCATGATGCAGGGACGTTATAGGACATCCTTGGCAGTTTCTAAACTTGAGGCTGTCTTGCTAGGTGCTAGCATGTCAGCCGTTAGCATGTTAGCATTTAAGCTAATTTACTCATGTCTTCAGACAAATACACACATGGCATGGTGTAGGGAGGTTATAGGACAACCTTGGCGCTTTCTAAACTTGAGGCTCTCTTGCTAGGTGCTAGCATGATAACTGTTAGCATGTTAGCATTTAAGCTAATTTACTCACGTTTAAAGGCATATACACACATGGCATGATATAGGGAGGTTATAGGACAACCTTGGCACTTTGTAAACTTGAAACCCTCTTGCTAGGTGCTAGCATGGTAGCCGTTAGCATGTTAGCATTTAAGCTAATTTACTCATGTCTAAAGGCAAATACACACATGGCATGATGTAGGGAGGCTATAGGACAACCTTGGCACTTTCTCAACTTGATGCTCTCTTGCTAGGTGCTAGCGTGGTAGCCGTTAGCATGTTAACATTTAAGCTAATTTACTCATGTCTAAAGGCAAATACACACATGGCATGATGTAGGTAGGTTATAGGACAACCTTGGCACTTTCTAAACTTGAGGCTCTCTTGCTAGGTGCTAGCATAATGATTGTTAGCATGTTAGCATTTAAGCTAATTTACTCACGTTTAAAGGCAAATACACACATGGCATAATGTAGGGAGGTGATAGGACAACCTTGGCACTTTCTAAACTTGGGACTCTCTTGCTAGTTGCTAGCATGATGACTGTTAGCATGTTAGCATTTAAGCTAATTTGCTCACGTTTAAAGGCAAATACACACATGCATGATGCAGGGACGTCATAGGACATCCTTGGCAGTTTCTAAACTTAAGGCTGTCTTGCTAGGTGCTAGCATGTTAGCATTTAAGCTAATTTACTCATGTCTAAAGGCAAAAACACACATGGCATGATGTAGGGAGGTTATAGGGCAACCTTGGCACTTTCTAAACTTGAGGCTCTCTTGCTAGGTGCTAGCATGATAACTGTTAGCATGTTAGCATTTAAGCTAATTTACTCACGTTTAAAGGCAAATACACACATGGCATGATATAGGGAGGTTATAGGACAACCTTGGCACTTTGTAAACTTGAAACCCTCTTGCTAGGTGCTAGCATGGTAGCCGTTAGCATGTTAGCATTTAAGCTAATTTACTCATGTCTTCAGGCAAATACACATATGGCATGATGTAGGGAGGTTATAGGACAACCTTGGCACTTTCTCAACTTGATGCTTTCTTGCTAGGTGCGAGCATGGTAGCCGTTAGCATGTTATCATTTAAGCTAATTTACTCATGTCTTCAGGCAACTACACATATGGCATGATGTAGGGAGGTTATAGGACAACCTTGGGCACTTTCTAAACGTGAGGCTCTCTTGCTAGGTGCTAGCATAATGATTGATAGCATGTTAGCATTTAAGCTAATTTACTCACGTTTAAAGGCAAATACACACATGGCATGATATTGGGAGGTTGAAGGACAACCTTGGCACTTTGTAAACTTGAAACCCTCTTGCTAGGTGCTAGCATGGTAGCCGTTAACATGTTAGAATTTAAGCTAATTTACTCATGTCTAAAGGCAAATACACACATGGCATGATGTAGGGAGGTTATAGGACAACCTTGGCACTTTCTAAACTTGAGGCTCTCTTGCTAGGTGCTAGCATGACGACTGTTAGCATGTTAGCATTTAAGCTACTTTGCTCATGTTTAAAGGCAAATACACACATGCATGATGCGGGGACATTATAGGACATCCTTGGCACTTTCTGACCTTGAGGCTCTCTTGCTAGGTGCTAGCATAATGACTGTTAGCATGTTAGCATTTAAGCTAATTTGCTCACGTTTAAAGGCAAATACAAACATGGCATGATGTGGGGAGGTTATAGGACAACCTTGGCAGTTTCTAAACTTGAGGCCCTCTTGCTAGGTGCTAGCATGGTAGCCGTTAGCATGTTAGCATTTAGGCTAATTTACTCATGTCTAAAGGCAAATACACACATGGCATGATGTAGGGAGGTTATAGGACAACCTTGGCACTTTCTAAACTTGAGGCTCTCTTGCTAGGTGCTAGCATAATGATTGTTAGCATGTTAGCATTTGAGCTAATTTACTCACGTTTAAAGGCAAATACACACATGACATGATGTGGGGAGGTTATAGGACAACCTTGGTAGTTTCTAAACTTGAGGCTGTCTTGCTAAGTGCTAGCATGTTAGCCGTTAGCATGTTAGCATTTAAGCTAATTTACTCACGTCTAAAGGCAAATACACACATGGCATGATGTAGGGAGGTTATAGGACAACCTTGGCACTTTCTAAACTTGAGGCTCTCTTGCTAGGTGCTAGCATGATGACTGTTTGCATGTTAGCATTTAAGCTAATTTGCTCATGTTTAAAGGCAAATACACACATGCATGATGCAGGGACGTCATAGGACATCCATGGCAGTTTCTAAACTTGAGGCTGTCATGCTAGGTGCTAGCATGTTAGCCGTTAGCATGTTAGCATTTAAGCTAATTTACTCACGTTTAAAGGCAAATACACACATGGCATGATGTAGGGAGGTGATAGGACAACCTTGGCACTTTCTAAACTTGGGACTTTCTTGCTAGGTGCTAGCATGATGACTGTTAGCATGTTAGCATTTAAGCTAATTTGCTCACGTTTAAAGGCAAATACACACATGCATGATGCAGGGACGTCATAGGACATCCTTGGCAGTTTCTAAACTTAAGGCTGTCTTGCTAGGTGCTAGCATGTTAGCATTTAAGCTAATTTACTCATGTCTAAAGGCAAATACACACATGGCATGATGTAGGGAGGTTATAGGACAACATTGGCACTTTCTATAGTTGAGGCTCTCTTCCTAGGTGCTAGCATGATAACTGTTAGCATGTTAGCATTTAAGCTAATTTACTCACGTTTAAAGGCAAATACACACATGGCATGATGTAGGGATGTTATAGGACAACCTTGGCACTTTCTAAACTTGGGACTCTCTTGCTAGGTGCTAGCATGATGACTGTTAGCATGTTAGCATTTAAGCTACTTTGCTCATGTTTAAAGGCAAATACACACATGCATGATCCTGGGACGTTATAGGGCATCCTTGGCAGTTTCTAAACTTGAGGCTGTCTTGCTAGGTGCTAGCATGTTAGCCGTTAGCATGTTAGCATTTAAGCTAATTTACTCATGTCTAAAGGCAAATACACACATGGCATGCTGTAGGGAGGTTATAGGACAACCTTGGCACTTTCTAAACTTGAGGCTCTCTTGCTAGGTGCTAGCATGACGACTGTTAGCATGTTAGCATTTAAGCTAATTTACTCACATTGAAGGCAAATACACACATGGCATGATATAGGGAGGTTATAGGACAACCTTGGCACTTTCTAAACTTGAGGCTCTCTTGCTAGGTGCTAGCATGATGACTGTTAGCATGTTAGCATTTAAGCTAATTTACTCACATTTAAAGGCAAATACACACATGGCATGATGTAGGGAGGTTATAGGACAACCTTGGCACTTTCTAAACTTGAGGCTCTCTTGCTAGGTGCTAGCATGGTAGCCGTTAGCATATTATCATTTAAGCTAATTTACTCATGTCTAAAGGCAAATACACACATGGCATGATGTAGGGAGGTTATAGGACAACCTTGGCACTCTCTAAACTTGGGACTCTCTTGCTAGGTGCTAGCATGATGACTGTTAGCATGTTAGCATTTAAGCTAATTTGCTTATGTTTAAAGGCAAATACACACATGGCATGATGCAGGGACGTTATAGGACAACCTTGGCAGTTTCTAAACTTGAGGCTCTCTTGCTAGGTGCTAGCATGTTAGCCGGTAGCATGTTAGCATTTAAGCTAATTTGCTCATGTCTAAAGGCAAATACACACATGGCATGATGTAGGGAGGTTATAGGACAACCTTGGCACTTTCTAAACTTGGGACTCTCTTGCTAGGTGCTAGCATGATGGCTGTTAGCATGTTAGCATTTAAGCTAATTTGCTAATGTTTAAAGGCAAATACACACATATATGATGCAGGGACGTTATAGGACATCCTTGGCAGTCTCTAAACTTGAGGCTGTCTTGCTAGGTGCTAGCATGTTAGCCGTTAGCATGTTAGCATTTAAGCTAATTTACTCATGTCTAAAGGCAAATACACACAAGGCATGATGTAGGGAGTTTATAGGACAACCTTGGCACTTTCTAAACTTGAGGCCCTCTTGCTAGTTGCTAGCATGGTAGCCGTTAGCATGTTAGCATTTAAGCTAATTTACTCATGTCTAAAGGCAAATACACACATGGCATGATGTAGGGAGGTTATAGGACAACCTTGGCACTTTCTAAACTTGAGGCTGTCTTGCTAGGTGCTAGCATGATGACTGTTAGCATGTTAGCATTTAAGCTAATTTGCTTATATTTAAAGGCAAATACACACATGCATGATGCAGGGACGTTATAGGACATCCTTGGCACTTTCTAAACTTGAGGCTCTCTTGCTAGGTGCTAGCATAATGCCTGTTAGCATGTTAACATTTAAGCTAATTTACTCATGTCTACAGGCAAATACACACATGGCATGGTGTAGGGATGTTACAGGACAACCTTGGCACTTTCTAAAGTTGAGGTTCTCTTGCTAGGTGCTAGTATGGTAGCCGTTAGCATGTTAGCATTTAAGCTAATTTACTCATGTCTTCAGGCAAATACACATATGGCATGGTGTAGGGAGGTTATAGGACAACTTTGGCACAATCTAAACTTGAGGCTGTCTTGCTAGGTGCTAGCATAATGATTGTTAGCATGTTAGCATTTAAGCTAATTTACTCACGTTTAAAGGCAAATATACACATGACATGATGTGGGGAGGTTATAGGACAACCTTGGTAGTTTCTAAACTTGAGGCTGTCTTGTTAGGTGCTAGCATGTTAGCCGTTAGCATGTTAGCATTTAAGCTAATTTACTCATGTCTAAAGGCAAATACACACATGGCATGATGTAGGGATTTTATAGGACAACCTTGGCACTTTCTAAACTTGGGACTCTCTTGCTAGGTGCTAGCATGATGACTGTTAGCATGTTAGCATTTAAGCTAATTTGCTCATGTTTAAAGGCAAATACACACATGCATGATGCAGGGACGTTATAGGACATCCTTGGCAGTTTCTAAACTTGAGGCTCTCTTGCTAGGTGCTAGCATGTTAGCCGTTAGCACGTTAGCATTTAAGCCAATTTACTCATGTCTAAAGGCAAATACACACATGACATGATGCAGGGACGTTATAGGACATCCTTGGCAGTTTCTAAACTTGAGGCTGTCTTGCTCGGTGCTAGCATGTTAGCCGTTAGCATGTTAGCATTTAAGCTAATTTACTCATGTCTAAAGGCAAATACACACATGGCATGATGTAGGGAGGTTATAGGACAACCTTGGCAGTTTCTAAACTTGAGGCTGTCTTGCTAGGTGCTAGCATGTTAGCCGTTAGCATGCTAGCATTTAAGCTAATTTACTCATGTCTAAAGGAAAATACACACATGGCATGATGTAGGGAGTTTATAGGACAACCTTGGCACTTTCTAAACTTGAGGCCCTCTTGCTAGTTGCTAGCATGGTAGCCGTTAGCATGTTAGCATTTAAGCTAATTTACTTATGTCTACAGGCAAATTCACACATGGCATGATGTAGGGAGGTTATAGGACAACCTTGGCACTTTCTGAACTTGAGGCCCTCTTGCTAGTTGCTAGCATGTTAGCCGTTAGCATGTTAGCATTTAAGCTAATTTACTCATGTCTAAAGGCAAATACACACATGGCATGATGTAGGGAGGTTATAGGACAACCTTGGCACTTTCTAAACTTGAGGCTCTCTTGCTAGGTGCTAGCATGATGACTGTTAGCATGTTAGCATTTAAGCTACTTTGCTCATGTTTAAAGGCAAATTAACACATGCATGATGCAGGGACGTTATAGGACATCCTTGGCACTTTCTAAACTTGAGGCTCTCTTGCTAGGTGCTAGCATAATGCCTGTTAGCATGTTAGCATTTAAGCTAATTTCCTCATGTCTACAGGCAAATACACACATGGCATGGTGTAGGGATGTTACAGGACAACCTTGGCACTTTCTAAAGTTGAGGTTCTCTTGCTAGGTGCTAGCATGATAACTGTTAGCATGCTAGCATTTAAGCTAATTTACTCATGCCTAAAGGCTACTAAGCACATGTCATGATGTGGGGAGGTTATAGGACAACCTTGGTACTTTCTAAACTTGAGGCCCTCTTGCTAGGTGCTAGCATGATGACTGTTAGCATGTTAGCATTTTAGCTAATTTACTCATGTCTAGAGGAAAATACACACATGGCATGATGTGGGGACACTGTAGGACTGCCCCAAACTTTTCAGGACCTGAGGCTGTTTTGCTATGTGTTAGCACGGTAGCCGTTAGCATGTTAGCATTTTAGCTAATTTACTCAAGTTTAAAGGCAAATACACACTTGGCATGATGTGGGGACACTATGGGACTGCATCAACCTTTTCCGCACTTGAGGCTTTCTTGCTAGGTGCTACCGCGGTAGCCGTTGGCACACCGGGCCCGAGGTTCACAGCACAGGTGGCCAGTCCATCAAAATTTCCGCGGGAATTTTCTAGTTATGGACTGGCTCAGTAGCCAGCCCATAGACTGCTACTTGCAGTAGCAGTCTATGGGCTGGCTACTGAGCCAGCCCATATTGTTATTGCTGTTTAGTTATTATTCCGTATATCTTAATCTTCCACTTTTTGCGCGCGTAATGCGGCCAAAACCGCAAGAAGGACCCCCACACATGTTACACCGCCGGAAACGTGGCGCTCGGGACTACAGCGGTATTTAATTTTTGGAAAGTTTTGTGTAACCATGGCGACGCTATTAACGAAAACGTTAAAAAATGGGCCACTTGATTAGGGAATCGCTGTTCTATTTTTAGAACAGCACATAGAAAACGAGAATTTACAGACTTTTCACAGCCTTTTAGCTCAGCCATACGGCCACGTAGAAACGTGATTGATGGCTCATTTTTGAGATAAACGTCTGAACTCTCTCTGTGGCTAAATGCTAATTGCTAGCATGTTAGCATGTTAGCATTTAAGCTAATTTACTCATGTCTAAAGGCAAATACACACATGGCATGATGTAGGGAGGTCATAGGACAACCTTGGCAGTTTCTAAACTTGAGGCTCTCTTGCTAGGTGCTAGCATGATGACTGTTAGCATGTTAGCATTTAAGCTAATTTGGTCATGTTTAAAGGCAAATACACACATGCATGACGCAGGGACGTTATAGGATATCCTTGGCACTTTCTAAACTTGAGGCTCTCTTGCTAGCTGCTAGCATAATGACTGTTAGCGTGTTAGCATATAAGCTAATTTACTCACGTTTAAAGGCAAATACACACATGGCATGATGTGGGGAGGTTATAGGACAACCTTGGCAGTTTCTAAACTTAAGGCCCTCTTGCTAGGTGCTAGCATGGTAGCCGTTAGCATGTTAGCATTTAAGCTAATTTACTCATGTCTACAGGCAAATGCACACATGGCATGATGTAGGGAGGTTATAGGACAACCTTGGCAGTTTCTGAACTTGAGGCCCTCTTGCTAGGTGCTAGCATGATATTTGTTAGCATGTTAGCATGTAAGCTAATTTACTCACATTTAAAGGCAAATACACACATGGCATGATGTAGGGAGGTTATTGGACAACCTTGGCACTTTCTAAACTTGAGGCTCTCTTGCTAGGTGCTAGAATGACGACTGTTAGCATGTTAGCATTTAAGCTAATTTATTCATGTTTAAAGGCAAATACACACATGACATGATGTGGGGAGGTTATAGGACAACCTTGGTAGTTTATAAACTTGGGGCTGTCTTGCTAGGTGCTAGCATGTTATCCGTTAGCATGTTAGCATTTAAGCTAATTTACTCACGTCTAAAGGCAAATACACACATGGCATGATGTAGGGAGGTTATAGGACAACCTTGGCACTTTCTAAACTTGGGACTCTCTTGCTAGGTGCTAGCATGATGACTGTTAGCATGTTAGCATTTAAGCTATTTTGCTCACGTTTAAAGGCAAATACACACATGCATGATGCAGGGACGTCATAGGACATCCTTGGCAGTTTCTAAACTTAAGGCTGTCTTGCTAGGTGCTAGCATGTTAACATTTAAGCTAATTTACTCATGTCTAAAGGCAAATACACACATGGCATGATGTAGGGAGGTTATAGGACAACCTTGGCACTTTCTAAACTTGAGGCTCTCTTGCTAGGTGCTACCATGATAACTGTTAGCATGTTAGCCTTTAAGCTAATTTACTCACGTTTAAAGGCAAATACACACATGGCGTGATATAGGGAGGTTATAGGACAACCTTGGCACTTTCTAAACTTGAAACCCTCTTGCTAGGTGCTAACATGGTAGCCGTTAGCATGTTAGCATTTAAGCTAATTTACTCATGTCTTCAGGCAAATACACATATGGCACGGTGTAGGGAGGTTATAGGACAACCTTGGCACTTTCTAAACTTGAGGCTGTCTTGCTAGGTGCTAGCATAATGATTGTTAGCATGTTAGCATTTAAGCTAATTTACTCACGTTTAAAGGCAAATATACACATGACATGATGTGGGGAGGTTATAGGACAACCTTGGTAGTTTCTAAACTTGAGGCTGTCTTGCTAGGTGCTAGCATGTTAGCCGTTAGCATGTTAGCATTTAAGCTAATTTACTCATGTCTAAAGGCAAATACTCACATGGCAGGATGTAGGGAGGTTATAGGAAAACCTTGGCACTTTCTCAACTTGATGCTCTCTTGCTAGGTGCTAGCATGATGACTGTTAGCATGTTAGCATTTAAGCTAATTTACTCATGTCTAAAGGCAAATACACACATGGCATGATGTAGGGAGGTTATAGGACAACCTTGGCACTTTCTAAACTTGAGGTTCTCTTGCTAGGTGCTAGCATGTTAGCCGTTAGCATGTTAGCATTTAAGCTAATTTACTCATGTCTAAAGGCAAATACACACATGGCATGATGTAGGGAGGTTATAGGACAACCTTGGCACTTTCTAAACTTGAGGCTCTCTTGCTAGGTGCTAGCATGATAACTGTTAGCATTTTAGCATTTAAGCTAATTTACTCACGTTTAAAGGCAAATACACACATGGCATGATATAGGGAGGTTATAGGACAACCTTGGCACTTTCTAAACTTGAAACCCTCTTGCTAGGTGATAACATGGTAGCCGTTAGCATGTTAGCATTTAAGCTAATTTACTCATGTCTAAAGGCAAATACACACATGGCATGATGTAGGGAGGTTATAGGACAACCTTGGCACTTTCTCAACTTGATGCTCTCTTGCTAGGTGCTATCATGGTAGCCGTTAGCATGTTAGCATTTAAGCTAATTTACTCATGTCTTCAGGCAAATACACATATGGCACGGTGTAGGGAGGTTATAGGACAACCTTGGCAATTTCTAAACTTGAGGCTGTCTTGCTAGGTGCTAGCATAATGATTGTTAGCATGTTAGCATTTAAGCTAATTTACTCACGTTTAAAGGCAAATATACACATGACATGATGTGGGGAGGTTATAGGACAACCTTGGTAGTTTCTAAACTTGAGGCTGTCTTGCTAGGTGCTAGCATGTTAGCCGTTAGCATGTTAGCATTTAAGCTAATTTACTCATGTCTAAAGGCAAATACACACATGGCATGATGTAGGGATTTTATAGGACAACCTTGGCACTTTCTAAACTTGGGACTCTCTTGCTAGGTTCTAGCATGATGACTGTTAGCATGTTAGCATTTAAGCTAATTTGCTCATGTTTAAAGGCAAATACACATATGCATGATGCAGGGACGTTATAGGACATCCTTGGCAGTTTCTAAAATTGAGGCTGTCTTGCTAGGTGCTAGCATGTTAGCCGTTAGCATGTTAGCATTTAAGCTAATTTACTCATGTCTAAAGGCAAATACACACATGGCATGATGTAGGGAGGTTATAGGACAACCTTGGCACTTTCTAAACTTGAGGGTCTCTTGCTAGGTGCTAGCATGATAACTGTTAGCATGTTAGCATTTAAGCTAATTTACTCACGTTTAAAGGCATATACACACATGGCATGATATAGGGAGGTTGAAAGACAACCTTGGCACTTTGTAAACTTGAAACTCTCTTGCTAGGTGATAGCATGTTCGCCGTTAGCATGTTAGCATTTAAGCTAATTTACTCATGTCTAAAGGCAAATACACACATGGCATGATGTAGGGAGGTTATAGGACACCCTTGGCACTTTCTAAACTTGGGACTCTCTTGCTAGGTGCTAGCATGATGACTGTTAGCATGTTAGCATTTAAGCTAATTTGCTCATGTTTAAAGGCAAATACACACATGCATGATGCAGGGACGTTATAGGACATCCTTGGCACTTTCTAAACTTGAGGCTCTCTTGCTAGGTGCTAGCATAATGACTGTTAGCGTGTTAGCATATAAGCTAATTTACTCACGTTTAAAGGCAAATACACACATGGCATGATGTGGGGAGGTTATAGGACAACCTTGGCAGTTTCTAAACTTAAGGCCCTCTTGCTAGGTGCTAGCATGGTAGCCGTTAGCATGTTAGCATTTAAGCTACTTTACTCATGTCTACAGGCAAATGCACACATGACATGATGTAGGGAGGTTATAGGACAACCTTGGCACTTTCTAAACTTGAGGCCCTCTTGCTAGGTGCTAGCATGGTAGCCGTTAGCACGTTAGCATTTAAGCTAATTTACTCATGTCTAAAGGCAAATACACACATGGCATGATGTAGGGAGGTCATAGGACAACCTTGGCAGTTTCTAAACTTGAGGCTCTCTTGCTAGGTGCTAGCATGTTAGCCGTTAGCATGTTAGCATTTAAGCTAATTTACTCATGTCTAAAGGCAAATACACACATGGCATGATGTAGGGAGGTCATAGGACAACCTTGGCAGTTTCTAAACTTGAGGCTCTCTTGCTAGGTGCTAGCATGTTAGCCGTTAGCATGTTAGCATTTAAGCTAATTTACTCATGTCTAAAGGCAAATACACACATGGCATGATGTAGGGAGGTTATAGGACAACCTTGGCACTTTCTAAACTTGAAACCCTCTTGCTAGGTGCTAACATGGTAGCCGTTAGCATGTTAGCATTTAAGCTAATTTACTCATGTCTTCAGGCAAATACACATATGGCATGGTGTAGGGAGGTTATAGGACAACCTTGGCACTTTCTAAACTTGAGGCTCTCTTGCTAGGTGCTAGCATGATAACTGTTAGCATGTTAGCATTTAAGCTAATTTACTCATGTTTAAAGGCAAATACACACATGGCATGATGTAGGGAGGTTATAGGACAACCTTGGCACTTTCTCAACTTCATGCTGTCTTGCTAGGTGCTAGCATGGTAGCCGTTAGCATGTTAGCATTTTAGCTAATTTACTTATATCTTCAGGCAAAAACACATATGGCATGGTGTAGGGAGGTTATAGGACAACCTTGGCACTTTCTAAACTTGAGGCTCTCTTGCTAGGTGCTAGCATAATGATTGTTAGCATGTTAGCATTTAAGCTAATTTACTCACGTTTAAAGGTAAATACACACATGGCAAGATATAGGGAGGTTATAGGACAACCTTGACACTTTCTAAACTTGAAACCCTCTTGCTAGGTGCTAGCATATTAGCCGTTAGCATGTTAGCATTTAACCTAATTTACTCATGTCTAAAGGCAAATACACACATGGCATGATGTAGGGAGGTTATAGGACAACCTTGGCACTTTCTAAACTTGGGACTCTCTTGCTAGGTGCTAGCATGATGACTGTTAGCATGTTAGCATTTAAGCTAATTTGCTCATGTTTAAAGGCAAATTAACACATGCATGATGCAGGGACGTTATAGGACATCCTTGGCAGTTTCTAAACTTGAGGCTGTCTTGCTAGGTGCTAGTATGTTAGCCGTTAGCATGTTAGCATTTAAGCTAATTTACTCATGTCTATAGGCAAATACACACATGGCATGATGTAGGGAGGTTATAGGACAACCTTGGCACTTTCTAAACTTGAGGGTCTCTTGCTAGGTGCTAGCATGATAACTTTTAGCATGTTAGCATTTAAGCTAATTTACTCACGTTTAAAGGCAAATACACACATGGCATGATGTAGGGAGGTTATAGGACAACCTTGGCACTTTCTAAACTTGAGGCCCTCTTGCTAGGTGCTAGCATGATAACTGTTAGCATGTTAGCATTTAAGCTAATTTACTCACGTTTAAAGGCATATACACACATGGCATGATGTAGGGAGGTTATAGGACAACCTTGGCACTTTCTAAACTTGAGGCTCTCTTGCTAGGTGCTAGCATGATAACTGTTAGCATGTTAGCATTTAAGCTAATTTACTCATGTCTAAATGCAAATACACACATGACATGATGTAGGGAGGTTATAGGACAACCTTGGCACTTTCTAAACTTGAGGGTCTCTTGCTAGGTGCTAGCATGATGACTTTTAGCATGTTAGCCTTTAAGCTAATTTGCTCATGTTTAAAGGCAAATACACACATGCATGATGCAGGGACGTTATAGGACATCCTTGGCACTTTCTAAACTTGAGGCTCTCTTGCTAGGTGCTAGCATAATGACTGTTAGCGTGTTAGCATATAAGCTAATTTACTCACGTTTAAAGGCAAATACACAAATGGCATGATGTGGGGAGGTTATAGGACAACCTTGGCAGTTTCTAAACTTAAGGCCCTCTTGCTAGGTGCTAGCATGGTAGCCGTTAGCATGTTAGCATTTAAGCTAATTTACTCATGTCTACAGGCAAATGCACACATGACATGATGTAGGGAGGTTATAGGACAACCTTGGCACTTTCTAAACTTGAGGCTCTCTTGCTAGGTGCTAGCATAATGACTGTTAGCGTGTTAGCATTTAAGCTAATTTACTCATGTCTAAAGGCAAATACACACATGGCATGATGTAGGGAGGTTATAGGACAACCTTGGCACTTTCTAAACTTGAGGCTCTCTTGCTAGGTGCTAGCATGACGACTGTTAGCATGTTAGCATTTAACCTAATTTACTCACATTTGAAGGCAAATACACACATGGCATGATATAGGGAGGTTATAGGACAACCTTGGCACTTTCTAAACTTGAGGCTCTCTTGCTAGGTGCTAGCATGATGACTGTTAGCATGTTAGCATTTAAGCTAATTTACTCACATTTAAAGGCAAATACACACATGGCATGATGTCGGGAGGTTATAGGACAACCTTGGCACTTTCTAAACTTGAGGCTCTCTTGCTAGGTGCTAGCATGATAACTGTTAGCATGTTAACATTTAAGCTAATTTACTCACGTTTAAAGGCAAATACACACATGGCATGATGTGGGGACACTGTAGGACTGCCCCAAACTTTTCAGGACCTGAGGCTGTTTTGCTACGTGTTAGCACGGTAGCCATTAGCATGTTAGCATTTTAGCTAATTTACTCAAGTTTAAAGGCAAATACACACTTGGCATGATGTGGGGACACTATGGGACTGCATCAACCTTTTCCGTACTTGAGGCTTTCTTGCTAGGTGCTACCGCGGTAGCCGTTGTCGCACCGGGCCCGAGGTTCACAGCGCAGGTGGCCAGTCCATCAAAATTTCCGCGGGAATTTTCTAGTTATTCTTATATCTTAATCTTCCCACTTTTGTGCGCGTAATGCGGCCAAAACCGCAGGAAGGATCCCCACACATGTTACACCGCCGGAAACGTGGCACTCGGGACTACAGCGGTATTTATTTTTTGGAACGTTTTGTGTAACCATGGCGACGCTATTCGCGTTTGAAAAACGCAAAAATCAATGGTTCAAAAAATTAGGGACATTTGGGCTATTTTTAGAACAGCTCATGCCAGTGAAAAGAATGAGAATTTACAGACTTTTCACAGCCTTGTAGCTCAGCCATACGGCCACGTAGAAACGTGATTGATGGCTAATTTTTGAGATAAACTTCTGAAGTCTCTCTGTGGCTAAATGCTAATTGCTAGCATGTTAGCATGTTAGCATTTAAGCTAATTTACTCACATCTAAAGGCAAATACACACATGGCATGATGTAGGGAGGTTATAGGACAACCTTGGCACTTTCTAAACTTGAGGCTGTCTTGCTAGGTGCTAGCATGTTAGCCGTTAGCATGTTAGCATTTAAGCTAAATTACTTATGTCTACAGGCAAATTCACACATGGCATGATATAGGGAGGTTATAGGACAACCTTGGCACTTTCTAAACTTGAGGCCCTCTTGCTAGGTGCTAGCATGTTAGCCGTTAGCATGTTAGCATTTAAGCTACTTTGATCATGTTTAAAGGCAAATACACACATGCATGATGCGGGGATGTTATAGGACATCCTTGGCAGTTTCTAAACTTGAAACCCTCTTGCTAGGTGTTAGCATGGTGGCTGTTAGCATGTTAGCATTTAAGCTAATTTACTCACATTTAAAGGCAAATACACGCATGGCATGATGTAGGGAGGTTATTGGACAATCTTGGCACTTTCTAAATTTGAGGCTCTCTTGCTAGGTGGTAGCCGTTAGCATGTTAGCATTTAAGCTAATTTACTCATGTCTACAGGCAAATACACACATGGCATGATGTAGGGAGGTTATAGGACAACCTTGGCACTTTCTCAACTTGATGCTCTCTTGCTAGGTGGTAGCATGGTAGCCGTTAGCATGTTAGCATTTAAGCTAATTTACTCATGTCTTCAGGCAAATACACATATGGCATGGTGTAGGGAGGTTATAGGACAACCTTGGCACTTTCTCAACTTGATGCTCTCTTGCTAGGTGCTAGCATGGCAGCCGTTAGCATGTTAGCATTTAAGCTAATTTACTCATGTCTTCAGGCAAATACACATATGGCATGGTGTAGGGAGGTTATAGGACAACCTTGGCACTTTCTAAACTTGAGGCTCTCTTGCTAGGTGCTAGCATAATGATTGTTAGCATGTTAGCATTTAAGCTAATTTACTCACATTTAAAGGCAAATACACACATGACATGATGTCGGGAGGTTATAGGACAATCTTGGCACTTTTTAAACTTGAGGCTCTCTTGCTAGGTGCTCGCATGATAACTGTTAGCATGTTAAGATTTAAGCTAATATACCCATTACTAAAGGCTACTAGGCACATGTCATGATGTGGGGAGGTTATAGGACAACCTTGGTACTTTCTAAACTTGAGGCCCTCTTGCTAGGTGCTAGCATGATAACTGTTAGCATGTTAGCATTTTAGCTAATTTACTCATGTTTAAAGGCAAATACACACTTGGCATGATGTGGGGACACTATGGGACTGCATCAAACTTTTCCGTACTTGAGGCTTTCTTGCTAGGTGCTACCGCGGTAGCCGTTGGTGCACCGGGCCCGAGGTTCACAGCACAGGTGGCCAGTCCATCAAAATTTCCGCGGGAATTTTCTAGTTATGGACTGGCCCAGTAGCCAGCCCATAGACTGCTACTTGCAGTAGCAGTCTATGGGCTGGCTACTGAGCCAGCCCATATTGTTATTGCTGTTTAGTTATTATTCCGTATATCTTAATCTTCCACTTTTTGCGCGCGTAATGCGGCCAAAACCGCAAGAAGGACCCCCACACATGTTACACCGCCGGAAACGTGGCGCTCGGGACTACAGCGGTATTTAATTTTTGGAAAGTTTTGTGTAACCATGGCGACGCTATTAACGAAAACGTTAAAAAATGGGCCACTTGATTAGGGAATCGCTGTTCTATTTTTAGAACAGCACATAGAAAACGAGAATTTACAGACTTTTCACAGCCTTTTAGCTCAGCCATACGGCCACGTAGAAACGTGATTGATGGCTCATTTTTGAGATAAACGTCTGAACTCTCTCTGTGGCTAAATGCTAATTGCTAGCATGTTAGCATGTTAGCATTTAAGCTAATTTACTCATGTCTAAAGGCAAATACACACATGGCATGATGTAGGGATGTTATAGGACAACCTTGGCACTTTCTAAACTTGGGACTCTCTTGCTAGGTGCTAGCATGATGACTGTTAGCATGTTAGCATTTAAGCTAATTTGCTCATGTTTAAAGGCAAATACACACATGCATGATGCAGGGACGTTATAGGACATCCTTGGCAGTTTCTAAACTTGAGGCTGTCTTGCTAGGTGCTAGCATGATAACTGTTAGCATGTTAGCATTTAAGCTAATTTACTCACGTTTAAAGGCAAATACACACATGGCATGATATAGGGAGGTTATAGGACAACCTTGGCACTTTCTAAACTTGAAACCCTCTTGCTAGGTGCTAACATGGTAGCCGTTAGCATGTTAGCATCTAAGCTAATTTACTCATGTCTAAAGGCAAATACACACATGGCATGATGTAGGGAGGTTATAGGACAACCTTGGCACTTTCTAAACTTGAGGCCCTCTTGCTAGGTGCTAGCATGATAACTGTTAGCATATTAACATTTAAGCTAATTTACTCACATTTAAAGGCAAATACACACATGGCATGATATAGGGAGTTTATAGGACAACCTTGGCACTTTCTAAACTTGAAACCCTCTTGCTAGGTGCTAGCATGGTAGCCGTTAGCATGTTAGCATTTAAGCTAATTTACTCATGTCTTCAGGCAAATACACATATGGCATGGTGTAGGGAGGTTATAGGACAACCTTGGCACTTTCTAAACTTGAGGCTCTCTTGCTAGGTGCAAGCATAATGATTGTTAGCATGTTAGCATTAAAGCTAATTTACTCATGTCTAAAGGCAAATACACACATGGCATGATGTAGGGAGGTTATAGGACAACCTTGGCACTTTCTAAACTTGAGGCTCTCTTGCTAGGTGCTAGCATGATAACTGTTAGCATGTTAGCAGTTAAGCCAATTTACTCACGTTTAAAGGCAAATACACACATGGCATGATGTAGGGAGGTTATAGGACAACCTTGGCACTTTCTCAACTTGATGCTCTCTTGCTAGGTGCTAGCATGGTAGCCGTTAGCATGTTAGCATTTAAGCTAATTTACTAATGTCTTCAGGCAACTACACACATGGCATGATGTAGGGAGGTTATAGGACAACCTTGGCACTTTCTAAACTTGAGGCTCTCTTGCTAGGTGCTAGCATGATAACTGTTAGCATGTTAGCATCTAAGCTAATTTACTCACGTTTAAAGGCAAATACACACACGGCATGATATAGGGAGGTTATAGGACAACCTTGACACTTTGTAAACTTGAAACCCTCTTGCTAGGTGCTAGCATGGTAGCCGTTAGCATGTTAGCATTTAAGCTAATTTACTCATGTCTAAAGGCAAATACACACATGGCATGATGTAGGGAGGTTATAGGACAACCTTGGCACTTTCTAAACTTGATGCTCTCTTGCTAGGTGCTAGCATGGTAGCCGTTAGCATGTTAGCATTTAAGCTAATTTACTCATGTATTCAGGCAAATACACACATGGCATGGTGTAGGGAGGTTATAGGACAACCTTGGCGCTTTCTAAACTTGAGGCTCTCTTGCTAGGTGCTAGCATGATAACTGTTAGCATGTTAGCATCTAAGCTAATTTACTCACGTTTAAAGGCAAATACACACATGGCATGATATAGGGAGGTTATAGGACAACCTTGGCACTTTGTAAACTTGAAACATTCTTGCTAGGTGCTAGCATGGTAGCCGTTAGCATGTTAGCATTTAAGCTAATTTACTCATGTCTAAAGGCAAATACACACATGGCATGATGTAGGGAGGTTATAGGACAACCTTGGCACTTTCTATACTTGAGGCTCTCTTCCTAGGTGCTAGCATGATAACTGTTAGCATGTTAGCATTTAAGCTAATTTACTCACATTTGAAGGCAAATACACACATGGCATGATGTCGGGAGGTTATAGGACAACCTTGGCACTTTCTAAACTTGAGGGTCTCTTGCTAGGTGCTAGCATGATAACTGTTAGCATGTTAGCATTTAAGCTAATTTACTCACGTTTAAAGGCATATACACACAAGGCATGATATAGGGAGGTTGAAGGACAACCTTGGCACTTTGTAAACTTGAAACTCTCTTGCTAGGTGCTAGCATGTTAGCCGTTAGCATGTTAGCATTTAAGCTAATTTACTCATGTTTAAAGGCAAATACACACATGCATGATGCAGGGATGTTATAGGACATCCTTGGCACTTTCTAAACTTGAGGCTCTCTTGCTAGGTGCTAGCATAATGACTGTTAGCGTGTTAGCATATAAGCTAATTTACTCACGTTTAAAGGCAAATACACACATGGCATGATGTGGGGAGGTTGTAGGACAACCTTGGCAGTTTCTAAACTTAAGGCCCTCTTGCTAGGTGCTAGCATGGTAGCCGTTAGCATGTTAGCATTTAAGCTACTTTACTCATGTCTACAGGCAAATGCACACATGACATGATGTAGGGAGGTTATAGGACAACCTTGGCACTTTCTAAACTTGAGGCTCTCTTGCTAGGTGCTAGCATAATGACTGGTAGCGTGTTAGCATTTAAGCTAATTTACTCATGTCTAAAGGCAAATACACACATGGCATGATGTAGGGAGGTTATAGGACAACCTTGGCACTTTCTAAACTTGAGGCTCTCTTGCTAGGTGCTAGCATGACGACTGTTAGCATGTTAGCATTTAAGCTAATTTACTCACATTTGAAGGCAAATACACACATGGCATGATATAGGGAGGTTATAGGACAACCTTGGCACTTTCTAAACTTGAGGCTCTCTTGCTAGGTGCTAGCATGATGACTGTTAGCATGTTAGCATTTAAGCTAATTTACTCACATTTAAAGGCAAATACACACATGGCATGATGTCGGGAGGTTATAGGACAACCTTGGCACTTTCTAAACTTGGGACTCTCTTGCTAGGTGCTAGCATGATGACTGTTAGCATGTTAGCATTTAAGCTAATTTGCTTATGTTTAAAGGCAAATACACACGTGCATGATGCAGGGACGTTATAGGACATCCTTGGCAGTTTCTAAACTTGAGGCTGTCTTGCTAAGTGCTAGCATGGTAGCCGTTAGCATGTCAACATTTAAGCTAATTTACTCATGTTTAAAGGCAAATACACACATGGCATGATGTAGGGAGGTTATAGGACAACCTTGGCACTTTTTAAACTTGAGGCTCTGTTGCTAGGTGCTAGCATGACGACTGTTAGCATGTTAGCATTTAAGCTAATTAACTCACATTTAAAGGCAAATACACACATGGCATGATGTAGGGATGTTATAGGACAAACTTTGTAGTTTCTAAACTTGAGACCATCTTGCTAGGTGCTAGCAGGGTAGCCGTTAGCATGTTAGCATTTAAGCTAATTTAGTCATGTCTAAAGGAAAATACACACATGGCATGATATAGGGAGGTTATAGGACAACCTTGGCACTTTTTAAACTTGAGGGTCTCTTGCTAGGTGCTAGCATGATAACTGTTAGCATGTTAGCATTTAAGCTAATTTACCCACGTTTAAAGGCAAATACACACATGGCATGATATAGGGAGGTTGAAGGACAACCTTGGCACTTTGTAAACTTGAAACTCTCTTGCTAGGTGCTAGCATGTTAGCCGTTAGCATGTTAGCATTTAAGCTAATTTACTCATGTCTAAAGGCAAATACACACATGACATGATGTAGGGAGGTTATAGGACAACCTTGGCACTTTCTAAACCTGAGGGTCTCTTGCTAGGTGCTAGCATGATAACTGTTAGCATGTTAGCATTTAAGCTAATTTGCTCATGTTTAAAGGCAAATACACACATGCATGATGCAGGGACGTTATAGGACATCCTTGGCACTTTCTAAACTTGAGGCTCTCTTGCTAGGTGCTAGCATAATGACTGTTAGCGTGTTAGCATATAAGCCAATTTACTCAAGTTTAAAGGCAAATACACACATGGCATGATGTGGGGAGGTTATAGGACAACCTTGGCAGTTTCTAAACTTCAGGCCCTCTTGCTAGGTGCTAGCATGGTAGCCGTTAGCATGTTAGCATTTAAGCTAATTTACTCACATTTAAAGGCAAATACACACATAGCATGATATAGGGAGGTTATAGGACAACCTTGGCACTTTCTAAACTTCAAACCCTCTTGCTAGGTGCTAGCATGGTAGCCGTTAGCATGTTAGCATTTAAGCTAATTTACTCATGTCTTCAGGCAAATACACATATGGCATTGTGTAGGGAGGTTATAGGACAACCTTGTCACTTTCTAAACTTGAGGCTCTCTTGCTAGGTGCTAGCATAATGATTGTTAGCATGTTAGCATTAAAGCTAATTTACTCATGTCTAAAGGCAAATACACACATGGCATGATGTAGGGAGGTTATAGGACAACCTTGGCACTTTCTAAACTTGAGGCTCTCTTGCTAGGTGCTAGCATGATAACCGTTAGCATGTTAGCATTTAAGCCAATTTACTCACGTTTAAAGGCAAATACACACATGGCATGATGTAGGGAGGTTATAGGACAACCTTGGCACTTTCTAAACTTGAGGCTCTCTTGCTAGGTGCTAGCATAATGATTGTTAGCATGTTAGCACTTAAGCTAATTTACTCACGTTTAAAGGCAATTACACACTTGGCATGATGTGGGGACACTATGGGACTGCATCAACTTTTTCCGTACTTGAGGCTTTCTTGCTAGGTGCTACCGCGGTAGCCGTTTGCCCACCGGGCCCGAGGTTCACAGCACAGGTGGCCAGTCCATCAAAATTTCCGCGGGAATTTTCTAGTTTTTATTCTTATATCTTAATCTTCCACTTTTTGCGCGCGTAATGCGGCCGAAACCACATGAAGGACCCCCACACATGGTACACCGCCGGAATCGTGACGCTCGGGACTACAGCGGTATTTATTTTTTGGAACGTTTCGTGTAACCATGGCGACGGTATTCGCGATAGAAAAAAAAATCGGCCACTATATTAGGGACACCCCAGTTCTATTTTTAGAACAGCTCATGCCAGTGAAAGAAACGAAAATTTACAGACTTTTCACAGCCTTGTAGCTCAGCCATACGGCCACGTAGAAACGTGATTGATGGCTCATTTTTTAGATAAACTTCTGAACTCTCTCTGTGGCTAAATGCTAATTGCTAGCATGTTAGCATGTTAGCATTGAAGCTAATTTACTCATGTCTAAAGGCAAATACACACATGGCATGATGCAGGGAGGTCATAGGACAACCTTGGCACTTTCTAAACTTGAGGCTCTCTTGCTAGGTGCTAGCATGTTAGCCGTTAGCATGTTAGCATTTAAGATAATTTACTCATGTCTTAAGGCAAATACACACATGGCATGATGTAGGGAGGTTATAGGACAACCTTGGCACTTTCTGACCTTGAGGCTCTCTTGCTAGGTGCTAGCATAATGACTGTTAGCATGTTAGCATTTAAGCTAATTTGCTCACGTTTAAAGGCAAATACAAACATGGCATGATGTGGGGAGGTTATAGGACAACCTTGGCAGTTTCTAAACTTGAGGCCCTCTTGCTAGGTGCTAGCATGGTAGCCGTTAGCATGTTAGCATTTAGGCTAATTTACTCATGTCTACAGGCAAATACACACATGGCATGGTGTAGGGATGTTACAGGACAACCTTGGCACTTTCTAAACTTGAGGCCCTCTTGCTAGGTGCTAGCATGGTAGCCGTTAGCACGTTAGCATTTAAGCTAATTTACTCATGTCTAAAGGCAAATACACACATGGCATGATGTAGGGAGGTTATAGGACAACCTTGGCACTTTCTAAACTTGAGGCTCTCTTGCTAGGTGCTAGCATAATGATTGTTAGCATGTTAGCATTTGAGCTAATTTACTCACGTTTAAAGGCAAATACACACATGACATGATGTGGGGAGGTTATAGGACAACCTTGGTAGTTTCTAAACTTGAGGCTGTCTTGCTAAGTGCTAGCATGTTAGCCGTTAGCATGTTAGCATTTAAGCTAATTTACTCACGTCTAAAGGCAAATACACACATGGCATGATGTAGGGAGGTTATAGGACAACCTTGGCACTTTCTAAACTTGAGGCTCTCTTGCTAGGTGCTAGCATGATGACTGTTAGCATGTTAGCATTTAAGCTAATTTGCTCATGTTTAAAGGCAAATACACACATGCATGATGCAGGGACGTCATAGGACATCCATGGCAGTTTCTAAACTTGAGGCTGTCATGCTAGGTGCTAGCATGTTAGCCGTTAGCATGTTAGCATTTAAGCTAATTTACTCATGTCTAAAGGCAAATACACATATGGCATGATGTAGGGAGGTTATAGGACAAACTTGGCACTTTCTAAACTTGAGGCTCTCTTGCTAGGTGCTAGCATAATGATTGTTAGCATGTTAGCATTTAAGCTAATTTACTCACGTTTAAAGGCAAATACACACATGGCATGATGTAGGGAGGTGATAGGACAACCTTGGCACTTTCTAAACTTGGGACTTTCTTGCTAGGTGCTAGCATGATGACTGTTAGCATGTTAGCATTTAAGCTAATTTGCTCACGTTTAAAGGCAAATACACACATGCATGATGCAGGGACGTCATAGGACATCCTTGGCAGTTTCTAAACTTAAGGCTGTCTTGCTAGGTGCTAGCATGTTAGCATTTAAGCTAATTTACTCATGTCTAAAGGCAAATACACACATGGCATGATGTAGGGAGGTTATAGGACACCCTTGGCACTTTCTATACTTGAGGCTCTCTTCCTAGGTGCTAGCATGATAACTGTTAGCATGTTAGCATTTAAGCTAATTTACTCACGTTTAAAGGCAAATACACACATGGCATGATGTAGGGAGGTTATAGGACAACCTTGGCACTTTCTAAACTTGAGGCTCTCTTGCTAGGTGCTAGCATAATGATTGTTAGCATGTTAGCATTTAAGCTAATTTGCTTATGTTTAAAGGCAAATACACACATGCATGATGCAGCGACGTTATAGGACAACCTTGGCACTTTCTAAACTTGATGCTCTCTTGCTAGGTGCTAGCATGGTAGCCGTTAGCATGTTAGCATTTAAGCTAATTTACTCATGTCTTGCGACAAATACACACATGGCATGGTGTAGGGAGGTTATAGGACAACCTTGGCGCTTTCTAAACTTGAGGCTCTCTTGCTAGGTGCTAGCATGATGACTGTTAGCATGTTAGCATTCAAGCTACTTTGCTCATGTTTAAAGGCAAATACACACATGCATGATGCGGGGACGTTATAGGACATCCTTGGCACTCTCTAAACTTGAAACCCTCTTGCTAGGTGCTAGCATGGCAGCCATTAGCATGTTAGCATTTAAGCTAATTTACTCATTCTAAATGCAAATACACACATGCATGATGCAGGGACGTCATAGGACATCCTTGGCAGTTTCTAAACTTAAGGCTGTCTTGCTAGGTGCTAGCATGTTAGCATTTAAACTAATTTACTCATGTCTAAAGGCAAATACACACATGGCATGATGTAGGGAGGTTATAGGACAACCTTGGCACTTTCTAAACTTGATGCTCTCTTGCTAGGTGCTAGCATGGTAGCCGTTAGCATGTTAGCATTTAAGCTAATTTACTCATGTCTTCAGGCAAATACACACATGGCATGGTGTAGGGAGGTTATAGGACAACCTTGGCGCTTTCTAAACTTGAGGCTCTCTTGCTAGGTGCTAGCATGATAACTGTTAGCATGTTAGCATCTAAGCTAATTTACTCACGTTTAAAGGCAAATACACACACGGCATGATATAGGGAGGTTATAGGACAACCTTGGCACTTTGTAAACTTGAAACCCTCTTGCTAGGTGCTAGCATGGTAGCCGTTAGCATGTTAGCATTTAAGCTAATTTACTCATGTCTAAAGGCAAATACACACATGGCATGATGTAGGGAGGTTATAGGACAACCTT
Source organism: Doryrhamphus excisus (assembly GCF_030265055.1). Classification (NCBI taxonomy): domain Eukaryota; kingdom Metazoa; phylum Chordata; class Actinopteri; order Syngnathiformes; family Syngnathidae; genus Doryrhamphus; species Doryrhamphus excisus. The sequence goes on from NW_026652244.1 coordinate 1,119,570, forward strand.
GGCACTTTCTCAACTTGATGCTCTCTTGCTAGGTGCTCGCATGGTAGCCGTTAGCATGTTAGCATTGAAGCTAATTTACTCATGTCTTCAGGCAAATACACATATGGCATGGTGTAGGGAGGTTATAGGACAACCTTGGCACTTTCTAAACTTGAGGCTCTCTTGCTAGGTGCTAGCATAATGATTGTTAGCATGTTAGCATTTAAGGTAATTTACTCATGTTTAAAGGCAAATACACACATGACATGATGTGGGGAGGTTGTAGGACAACCTTGGCACTTTCTCAACTTGATGCTCTCTTGCTAGGTGCTAGCATGGTAGCCGTTAGCATGTTAGCATTTAAGCTAATGTAATCATGTCTAAAGGCAAATACACACATGGCATGATGTAGGGAGGTTATAGGACAACCTTGGCACTTTCTAAACTTGGGACTCTCTTGCTAGGTGCTAGCATGATGACTGTTAGCATGTTAGCATTTAAGCTAATTTGCTCACGTTTAAAGGCAAATACACACATGCATGATGCAGGGACGTCATAGGACATCCTTGGCAGTTTCTAAACTTAAGGCTGTCTTGCTAGGTGCTAGCATGTTAGCATTTAAACTAATTTACTCATGTCTAAAGGCAAATACACACATGGCATGATATAGGGAGGTTATAGGACAACCTTGGCACTTTCTAAACTTGAGGCTCTCTTGCTAGGTGCTAGCATGATAACTGTTAGCATGTTAGCATTTAAGCTAATTTACTCACATTTAGAGGCAAATACACACATGGCATGATGTAGGGAGGTTATAGGACAACCTTGGCACTTTCTAAACTTGAGGCTCTCTTGCTAGGTGCTAGCATAATGATTGTTAGCATGGTACCATTTAAGCTAATTTACTCAAGGCAATTTACTTAAAGGCAATTACACACTTGGCATGATGTGGGGACACTATGGGACTGCATCAACTTTTTCCGTACTTGAGGCTTTCTTGCTAGGTGCTACCGCCGTAGCCGTTGGCGCACCGGGCCCGAGGTTCACAGCACAGGTGGCCAGTCCATCAAAATTTCCGCGGGAATTTTCTAGTTATTCTTATATCTTAATCTTCCCACTTTTGTGCGCGTAATGCGGCCAAAACCGCAGGAAGGATCCCCACACATGTTACACCGCCGGAAACGTGGCACTCGGGACTACAGCGGTATTTATTTTTTGGAACGTTTTGTGTAAGCATGGCGACGCTATTCGCGTTTGAAAAACGCAAAAATCAATGGTTCAAAAAATTAGGGACATTTGGGCTATTTTTAGAACAGCTCATGCCAGTGAAAAGAATGAGAATTTACAGACTTTTCACAGCCTTGTAGCTCAGCCATACGGCCACGTAGAAACGTGATTGATGGCTAATTTTTGAGATAAACTTCTGAAGTCTCTCTGTGGCTAAATGCTAATTGCTAGCATGTTAGCATGTTAGCATTTAAGCTAATTTACTCACATCTAAAGGCAAATACACACATGGCATGATGTAGGGAGGTTATAGGACAACCTTGGCACTTTCTAAACTTGAGGCTCTCTTGCTAGGTGCTAGCATAATGATTGTTAGCATGTTAGCTTTCAAGCTAATTTACTCACGTTAAAAGGCAAATACACACATGACATGATGTGGGGAGGTTATAGGACAACCTTGGCAGTTTCTAAACTTGAGGCTGTCTTGCTAGGTGCTAGCATGTTATCCGTTAGCATGTTAGCATTGAAGCTAATTTACTCATGTCTAAAGGCAAATACACACATGGCATGATGCAGGGAGGTCATAGGACAACCTTGGCACTTTCTAAACTTGAGGCTCTCTTGCTAGGTGCTAGCATGATAACTGTTAGCATGTTAGCATTTAAGCTAATTTACTCACGTTTAAAGGCAAATACACACATGGCATGATATAGGGAGGTTATAGGACAACCTTGGCACTTTCTAAACTTGAAACCCTCTTGCTAGGTGCTAACATGGTAGCCGTTAGCATGTTAGCATCTAAGCTAATTTACTCATGTCTAAAGGCAAATACACACATGGCATGATGTAGGGAGGTTATAGGACAACCTTGGCACTTTCTCAACTTGATGCTCTCTTGCTAGGTGCTAGCATGGTAGCCGTTAGCATGTTAGCATTTAAGCTAATTTACTCATGTCTTCAGGCAAATACACATATGGCATGATGTAGGGAGGTTATAGGACAACCTTGGCACTTTCTCAACTTGATGCTTTCTTGCTAGGTGCGAGCATGGTAGCCGTTAGCATGTTATCATTTAAGCTAATTTACTCATGTCTTCAGGCAACTACACATATGGCATGATGTAGGGAGGTTATAGGACAACCTTGGGCACTTTCTAAACGTGAGGCTCTCTTGCTAGGTGCTAGCATAATGATTGATAGCATGTTAGCATTTAAGCTAATTTACTCACGTTTAAAGGCAAATACACACATGGCATGATATTGGGAGGTTGAAGGGCAACCTTGGCACTTTGTAAACTTGAAACCCTCTTGCTAGGTGCTAGCATGGTAGCCGTTAGCATGTTAGCATTTAAGCTAATTTACTCATGTCTAAAGGCAAATACACACATGGCATGATGTAGGGAGGTTATAGGACAACCTTGGCACTTTCTAAACTTGAGGCTCTCTTGCTAGGTGCTAGCATGACGACTGTTAGCATGTTAGCATTTAAGCTACTTTGCTCATGTTTAAAGGCAAATACACACATGCATGATGCGGGGACGTTATAGGACATCCTTGGCACTTTCTGACCTTGAGGCTCTCTTGCTAGGTGCTAGCATAATGACTGTTAGCATGTTAGCATTTAAGCTAATTTGCTCACGTTTAAAGGCAAATACAAACATGGCATGATGTGGGGAGGTTATAGGACAACCTTGGCAGTTTCTAAACTTGAGGCCCTCTTGCTAGGTGCTAGCATGGTAGCCGTTAGCATGTTAGCATTTAGGCTAATTTACTCATGTCTACAGGCAAATACACACATGGCATGGTGTAGGGATGTTACAGGACAACCTTGGCACTTTCTAAACTTGAGGCCCTCTTGCTAGGTGTTAGCATGGTAGCCGTTAGCACGTTAGCATTTAAGCTAATTTACTCATGTCTAAAGGCAAATACACACATGGCATGATGTAGGGAGGTTATAGGACAACCTTGGCACTTTCTAAACTTGAGGCTCTCTTGCTAGGTGCTAGCATAATGATTGTTAGCATGTTAGCATTTGAGCTAATTTACTCACGTTTAAAGGCAAATACACACATGGCATGATGTGGGGAGGTTATAGGACAACCTTGGTAGTTTCTAAACTTGAGGCTGTCTTGCTAAGTGCTAGCATGTTAGCCGTTAGCATGTTAGCATTTAAGCTAATTTACTCATGTCTAAAGGCAAATACACATATGGCATGATGTAGGGAGGTTATAGGACAAACTTGGCACTTTCTAAACTTGAGGCTCTCTTGCTAGGTGCTAGCATAATGATTGTTAGCATGTTAGCATTTAAGCTAATTTACTCACGTTTAAAGGCAAATACACACATGGCATGATGTAGGGAGGTGATAGGACAACCTTGGCACTTTCTAAACTTGGGACTTTCTTGCTAGGTGCTAGCATGATGACTGTTAGCATGTTAGCATTTAAGCTAATTTGCTCACGTTTAAAGGCAAATACACACATGCATGATGCAGGGACGTCATAGGACATCCTTGGCAGTTGCTAAACTTAAGGCTGTCTTGCTAGGTGCTAGCATGTTAGCATTTAAGCTAATTTACTCATGTTTAAAGGCAAATACACCCATGGCATGATGCAGGGAGGTTCTAGGACAACCTTGGCAGTTTCTAAACTTGAGGCTCTCTTGCTAGGTGCTAGCATGGACCCGTTAGCATGTTAGCATTTAAGCTAATTTTCTCACGTTTAAAGGCAATTGCACACATGGCATGATGTAGGGAGGTTATAGGACAACCTTAGCAGTTTCTAAACTTGAGGCTCTCTTGCTAGGTGCTAGCATGGTAGCCGTTAGCATGTTAGCATTTAAGCTAATTTACTCATGTCTAAAGGCAAATACACATATGAAATGGTGTAGGGAGGTTATAGGACAACCTTGGCACTTTCTAAACTTGAGGCTCTCTTGCTAGGTGCTAGCATAATGATTGTTAGCATGTTAGCATTTAAGCTAATTTACTCACGTTTAAAGGCAAATACACACATGACATGATGTGGGGAGGTCATAGGACAACCTTGGTAGTTTCTAAACTTGAGGCTCTCTTGCCAGGTGCTAGCATGTTAGCCGTTAGCATGTTAGCATTTAAGCTAATTTACTCATGTCGAAAGGCAAATACACACATGGCATGATGTAGGGAGGTTATAGGACAACCTTGGCACTTTCTAAACTTGAGGGTCTCTTGCTACGTGCTAGCATGATAACTATTAGCATGTTAGCATTTAAGCTAATTTACTCACGTTTAAAGGCAAATACACACATGGCATGATATGGGGAGGTTGAAGGACAACCTTGGCACTTTGTAAACTTGAAACTCTCTTGCTATGTGCTAGCATGTTAGCCGTTAGCATGTTAGCATTTAAGCTAATTTACTCATGTCTAAAGGCAAATACACACATGGCATGATGTAGGGAGGTTATAGGACAACCTTGGCAAATTCTAAACTTGAGGCTCTCTTGCTAGGTGCTAGCATAATGATTGTTAGCATGTTAGCGTTTAAGCTAATTTACTCACGTTTAAAGGCAAATACACACATGGCATGATGTAGGGAGGTGATAGGACAACCTTGGCACTTTCTAAACTTGGGACTCTCTTGCTAGGTGCTAGCATGATGACTGTTAGCATGTTAGCATTTAAGCTATTTTGCTCATGTTTAAAGGCAAATACACACATGCATGATGAAGGGATGTCATAGGACATCCTTGGCAGTTTCTAAACTTAAGGCTGTCTTGCTAGGTGCTAGCATGTTAGCAATTAAGCTAATTTACTCATGTCTAAAGGCAAATACACACATGGCATGATGTAGGGAGGTTATAGGACAACCTTGGCACTTTCTAAACTTGAGGCTCTCTTGCTAGGTGCTAGCATGATAACTGTTAGCATGTTAGCATTTAAGCTAATTTACTCATGTTTAAAGGCAAATACACACATGGCATGTTGTAGGGAGGTAATAGGACAACCTTGGCACTTTCTAAACTTGAGGCTCTCTTGCTAGGTGCTAGCATAATGATTGTTAGCATGTTAGCATTTAAGCTAATTTACTCAAGTTTAAAGGCAATTACACACTTGGCATGATGTAGGGAGGTTATAGGACAACCTTGGCACTTTCTAAACTTGAGGCTCTCTTGCTAGGTGCTAGCATGATAACTGTTAGCATGTTAGCATTTAAGCTAATTTACTCATGTTTAAAGGCAAATACACACATGGCATGATATAGGGAGGTTATAGGACAACCTTGGCACTTTCTAAACTTGAAACCCTTTTGCTAGGTGCTAACATGGTAGCCGTTAGCATGTTAGCATCTAAGCTAATTTACTCATGTCTAAAGGCAAATACACACATGGCATGATGTAGGGAGGTTATAGGACAACCTTGGGCACTTTCTCAACTTGATGCTTTCTTGCTAGGTGCTAGCATAATGATTGATAGCATGTTAGCATTTAAGCTAATTTACTCACGTTTAAAGGCAAATACACACATGGCATGATATTGGGAGGTTGAAGGACAACCTTGGCACTTTGTAAACTTGAAACCCTCTTGCTAGGTGCTAGCATGGTAGCCATTAGCATGTTAGCATTTAAGCTAATTTACTCATGTCTAAAGGCAAATACACACATGGCATGATGTAGGGAGGTTATAGGACAACCTTGGCACTTTCTAAACTTGAGGCTCTCTTGCTAGGTGCTAGCATGACGACTGTTAGCATGTTAGCATTTAAGCTACTTTGCTCATGTTTAAAGGCAAATACACACATGCATGATGCGGGGACGTTATAGGACATCCTTGGCACTTTCTGACCTTGAGGCTCTCTTGCTAGGTGCTAGCATAATGACTGTTAGCATGTTAGCATTTAAGCTAATTTGCTCACGTTTAAAGGCAAATACAAACATGGCATGATGTGGGGAGGTTATAGGACAACCTTGGCAGTTTCTAAACTTGAGGCCCTCTTGCTAGGTGCTAGCATGGTAGCCGTTAGCATGTTAGCATTTAGGCTAATTTACTCATGTCTACAGGCAAATACACACATGGCATGGTGTAGGGATGTTACAGGACAACCTTGGCACTTTCTAAACTTGAGGCCCTCTTGCTAGGTGCTAGCATGGTAGCCGTTAGCACGTTAACATTTAAGCTAATTTACTCATGTCTAAAGGCAAATACACACATGGCATGATGTAGGGAGGTTATAGGACAACCTTGGCACTTTCTAAACTTGAGGCTCTCTTGCTAGGTGCTAGCATAATGATTGTTAGCATGTTAGCATTTGAGCTAATTTACTCACGTTTAAAGGCAAATACACACATGACATGATGTGGGGAGGTTATAGGACAACCTTGGTAGTTTCTAAACTTGAGGCTGTCTTGCTAAGTGCTAGCATGTTAGCCGTTAGCATGTTAGCATTTAAGCTAATTTACTCACGTCTAAAGGCAAATACACACATGGCATGATGTAGGGAGGTTATAGGACAACCTTGGCACTTTCTAAACTTGAGGCTCTCTTGCTAGGTGCTAGCATGATGACTGTTTGCATGTTAGCATTTAAGCTAATTTGCTCATGTTTAAAGGCAAATACACACATGCATGATGCAGGGACGTCATAGGACATCTATGGCAGTTTCTAAACTTGAGGCTGTCATGCTAGGTGCTAGCATGTTAGCCGTTAGCATGTTAGCATTTAAGCTAATTTACTCATGTCTAAAGGCAAATACACATATGGCATGGTGTAGGGAGGTTATAGGACAACCTTGGCACTTTCTAAACTTGAGGCTCTCTTGCTAGGTGCTAGCATAATGATTGTTAGCATGTTAGCATTTAAGATAATTTACTCACGTTTAAAGGCAAATACACACATGGCATGATGTAGGGAGGTGATAGGACAACCTTGGCACTTTCTAAACTTGGGACTTTCTTGCTAGGTGCTAGCATGATGACTGTTAGCATGTTAACATTTAAGCTAATTTGCTCACGTTTAAAGGCAAATACACACATGCATGATGCAGGGACGTCATAGGACATCCTTGGCAGTTTCTAAACTTAAGGCTGTCTTGCTAGGTGCTAGCATGTTAGCATTTAAGCTAATTTACTCATGTCTAAAGGCAAATACACACATGGCATGATGTAGGGAGGTTATAGGACAACATTGGCACTTTCTATACTTGAGGCTCTCTTCCTAGGTGCTAGCATGATAACTGTTAGCATGTTAGCATTTAAGCTAATTTACTCACGTTTAAAGGCAAATACACACATGGCATGATGTAGGGAGGTTATAGGACAACCTTGGCACTTTCTAAACTTGAGGCTCTCTTGCTAGGTGCTAGCATAATGATTGTTAGCATGTTAGCACTTAAGCTAATTTACTCAAGTTTAAAGGCAATTACACACTTGGCATGATGTGGGGACACTATGGGACTGCATCAACTTTTTCCGTACTTGAGGCTTTCTTGCTAGGTGCTACCGCGATAGCCGTTGGCCCACCGGGCCCGAGGTTCACAGCACAGGTGGCCAGTCCATCAAAATTTCCGCGGGAATTTTCTAGTTTTTATTCTTATATCTTAATCTTCCACTTTTTGCGCGCGTAATGCGGCCGAAACCACATGAAGGACCCCCACACATGGTACACCGCCGGAATCGTGACGCTCGGGACTACAGCGGTATTTATTTTTTGGAACGTTTCGTGTAACCATGGCGACGGTATTCGCGATAGAAAAAAAAATCGGCCACTATATTAGGGACACCCCAGTTCTATTTTTAGAACAGCTCATGCCAGTGAAAGAAACGAAAATTTACAGACTTTTCACAGCCTTGTAGCTCAGCCATACGGCCACGTAGAAACGTGATTGATGGCTCATTTTTTAGATAAACTTCTGAACTCTCTCTGTGGCTAAATGCTAGTTGCTAGCATGTTAGCATGTTAGCATTTAAGCTAATTTACTCATGTCTAAAGGCAAATACACACATGGCATGATGCAGGGAGGTCATAGGACAAACCTTGGCAGTTTCTAAACTTGAGGCTCTCTTGCTAGGTGCTAGCATGTTAGCCGTTAGCATGTTAGCATTTAAGCTAATTTACTCATGTCTAAAGGCAAATACACACATGGCATGATGTAGGGAGGTTATAGGACAACCTTGGCACTTTCTAAACTTGAGGCTCTCTTGCTAGGTGCTAGCATGATAACTGTTAGCATGTTAGCATTTAAGCTAATTTACTCAAGTTTAAAGGCAATTACACACTTGGCATGATGTGGGGACACTATGGGACTGCATCAACTTTTTCCGTACTTGAGGCTTTCTTGCTAGGTGCTACCGCGGTAGCCGTTGGCCCACCGGGCCCGAGGTTCACAGCACAGGTGGCCAGTCCATCAAAATTTCCGCGGGAATTTTCTAGTTCTTTTATATAATTTATATTATTTTCCCATCTCTTGATTTTCAGAGATCAAACTTCTGTGTTTTTTGTTTTTGTTCGATGAAAGGAACCATTGCATTTCACATCCACACCAGATGATTTTTTATAGATTATTTTTTTGAGCTTTCAAAATTGAAAAAATAATTATCCAACTATGACCACAACTCGTTAAAATGATGTGAAATATTTCCATCACTTCATGTGCTTATTGTACGAAAATGAGGGTATAAAAAAATTGAATTTTTCAAATCGTAATTCTAAGCTACATATATTAAAAAATTACAAAGATCTAGAGTAAAAAGATTATCTTGTATTTTTTCAAACAAAAAATCTAACTACTATTTGAGTTTTTCAAATGTGTGGATGATGGGGGAGATTATAAACCGTAAATGAGAAAGACATCTAATGATCTTAGTTAAAAATATTAAAACTTGATCAAAAATAATTAATAAGTAAATTGAATCTAAAGGGCTTCAGAGGCCATATGTTAATTTTTTTTTTTGTGTATTTATTTTAGTTCGCATAAGATAACAAAGAATGAAGTAATAAAGTAAAATTTTTGAGTAGATTGAGATTTTCGCCTTCTACTTTGGAAAATTGAAAGTTAATTTTATGTGAAATCAATGAATTACGAATTTTTTTTTTTAACTATTTTCTTAGTTCCGAACTACGAATAATTGTTCGGTATTTTAAAGCCATCAATGCGAATTACGAAAGAAATTTTTCGATCATTTTCTGAGTCCCGAACATCGAATAATTATTCGGGATTTTAAAGCCACCAACGCGAATCCCGAAGAATTCAGTCGCGAACTCCGAAAGAAATTTTTCGATAATTTTCTGAGTCCCGAACATCGAATAATTATTCGGGATTTTATTGCCACCAACGCGAATCCCGAAGAATTCAGTCGCGAACTCCGAAAGAAATTTTAAGATAATTTTCTGAGTCCCGAACATCGAATAATTAGTCGGGATTTTAAAGCCACCAACGCGAATCCCGAAGAATTCGGTCGCGAACTCCGAAAGAAATTTTTCGATAATTTTCTGAGTCCCGAACATCGAATAATTATTCGGGATTTTAAAGCCACCAACGCGAATCCCGAATAACTCAGTCGCGAACCACGAAAGAAATTTTTCGATAATTTTCTGAGTCCCAAACATCGAATAATTAGTCGGGATTTTAAAGCCACCAACGCGAATCCCGAATAACCCAGTCGCGAACCACGAAAAACGTATATCATACTTGAGTCTATCTTGCACAATTCTATAAAAATTTTGAAAAAAAATTTCTGGGTGGGTCAAAGATCAGGTAATTTTGATTTTCTAAATATAGAAAATTGTGGGTCTCAGATCAAACGGTGTTCACCATAGAGTTTAGGAGGGAAAAGTGGGTCTTAGAGTATAGACTTTGAAAGTTTTTGGGGGCAATTTTCGATGTTTTTTTTCGTTTTTTACCATTTTGCAGGGTTAGAAGGTTATGGTAGGATAGAGTGTTATAAACTGACAATATTGGGTATGAATTATAAAAATGTTTATATCGGGAGGTAAGATAAGAGTGTGCAAGTATGTATGAGAAGATGGCATGTCCTGAATCGATCACTCAAAACTTTTATGATTTTTCAGGTATAAAAGGAATATGAGTGGAAGAATACCTCTCATTCCGGGGATGAACGTAAAATATTTGATAGATAGGAGGTATAAGAGTATAGGTAGTCAATATATTGAGGATATAGAAAGTGATACACCTGTTCAGAGAGGAAATTCTCTTGTGAATTGCATATGTAGGCCTAAAATCCGCAAAAAGGGTAACGGGGAGAGCGATTCAGATATACATTTGATGATAAAATTGTCTTAAAATACTTCATATATTCCAATGATGCTTGAAAGTTATGGATCCATAACCTATTTATATATAAGCCTTTTGAACTCACTTTTTTTTTTAAAAACTCAAGTAAACTTTTTTTACAAATTTATATAGACGTTTTTTATCTCCTCAAAATGAGATGAAAACCTTCGTTCATCTCTTGCAGAGACAAATTTTTTCTGACCTCATGTCTTATTTTTGGGAAAATTAAGAAAGTATAAAATTTTTTAAGAGACAGCGAAGGCCGTCACCAATAGGAGGAAAGATATAATTAAATAAAAATTACGGTGGTAAAATTTCTTTAAACTTGTTGATTTTTTTTTGCCGAATGGTAATCTTGGAATTATACTATTTTTGGAAATTAAAAAAGATTAAGAATTTACAAGAGACAGCGGGATGAGTCATTAGATGAGAGAAAGATATAATTAAATAAAAATTCTGGTCGAAATATTTTTTGAATTTGACCTCTTATTTTTTACCAATGAGAATATTGATTTATCAATTTTGTGATAAAATCAAAAAATGTGTAATTGGTTTAGCTACAGCGAAGGCCGTCATCAAATGGAGGGAAGATTTAATGAGAGAAGTATATTGGAGGTAAATTTTCTTTAAACTTGTTCTTTATTTTTTGCCGAATCGATATTTATGAATTATACTTTTTATAGGAAATTAAAAAAGATGAAGAATTTCTGCGAGACATCGAGAGGAGTCATTAGATAAGTAGGCCTAAAATCCGCAAAAAGGGTAACGGGGAGAGCGATTCAGATATACATTTGATGATAAAATTGTCTTAAAATACTTCATATATTCCAATGATGCTTGAAAGTTATGGATCCATAACCGATTTATATACTCTACTCCCTTCCATTTTCGTCCTAATGTAGAACTAGAATGATACTTTTCTAGATATAATGAAGCGGAAGTATTGGGTAATGTAGATCCAGAACGACACTTTTCTGGATATCTGCTAAGCGGCGTCTCTTCAAACTCTCTGAACAAGCGTCTCTTCACTTATCTAGAACTAGAACGATGCTGTTCTAGGTATCAACAAAGCGAGACTATTGGTTAATGTAGAACGAGAACGATACGATTCTCGATATCTGCTAAGCGTCGTCTCTTCAAACTTTCTGAACAAGCGTCTCTTCACTTATCCAGAACGAGAACGATGCTGTTCTAGGTATCAACAAAGCGAGACTATTGGTTAATGTAGAACGAGAACGATACGATTCTCGATATCTGCTAAGCGGCGTCTCTTCAAACTTTCTGAACAAGCGTCTCTTCACTTATCCAGAACCAGAACGATGCTGTTCTAGATATATCTGGCAAGCGGCGTCTCTTCAAACTTTCTGAACAAGCGTCTCTTTACTTATCTAGAACCAGAACGACACCATTCTCGATATAATGAAGCGAGAGTATTGGATAACGTAGACCCAGAACGACACTTTTCTGGATATCTGCTAAGCGGCGTCTCTTCAAGATCTCTGAACAAGCGTCTCTTCACTTATCCAGAACGAGAATGATACTGTTCTAGGTATCAACAAAGCGACACTATTGGGTAATGTAGATCCAGAACGATAAGATTCTAGATATATCGCTTAAGCGGCGTCTCTTCAAACTTTCTGAACAAGCGTCTCTTCACTTATCCAGAACGAGAATGATACTGTTCTATGTATATCTGCTAAGCGGCGTCTCTTCAAACTTTCTGAAGAAGCGTCTCTTCACTTATCCAGAACGAGAATGATACTGTTCTAGGTATCCAATAAGCGGAAGTATTGGGTAATGTAGATCCAGAACGACACTTTTCTGGAAATATGCAAAATGCAGAAAAGAGGGAAAAACCTCAGGTAAAGATATAGAGAGGGAAAAACTCTTCGACAACATTCTAGCGTATGGTATATTAAGTATTATAGAAGAAGACTTAGACTCTCAATATAAATATAAGGATAGATAGAAAAATAAAATAATCTCTTCCGGAACTTTCTCAATACTTCTTCTTAAATTCAAGAAAATCAAGTATAGGTATATACAAACATTATTGAAAAATAGAAAAATAAAAAGGATAACTACTTCTGCATGCTATCTAATGATAGATATCTCGATAAAAGACCTCTCAAATAGAGTTTAATGGTTGTGTTACACCGAGTTGGCGGTCAAAATCTGGATGTAAAGCTCAAATATCTTGTCATATTCAAAGAATTTGTGAACAATATAACAATGACATGGGATTTTTTGGTGTCGGGTGTTAAGATTAAAACAGAGGGACGAAGAATAAAAGTTGAGAAAATATATCGTTTTTTTCTGTGTTCTTACATCTTTGAGAAGTTTCCCTCTCGATCCCTCTGAATATCGAGGGCTATAGAACCTGTAATTTTTTCCTTTTTTGTTAAAGGAGATGATTTTTTCAATCTAAAACAAGAGGAAACTTTTATCATAGATATATAATAGATAAGTCATATGATAGACATTTATTAAAATATTTTTTCACATGCTAAAAAGAGCTTTCCCTCCCAAACCCCTTGACCCCTTTAGAGATCCAAGAAGATCTACTCAACAATTTGAGGTTTATTTTTGATAATTAACAAAAGCCAATTAAAACCCCTTTGATTTGGGTCGATAATCTATTCCTTTTTTGATAAAACTTCCATAAAAAGTAATGTTTCTTTCAGATCCTATTTTGAAGCAACGAATCTGAATTTTTGTTCATTATAGACATAACAAATACATAATAAAAAAAAAAAAATCATCTTTTATACCGTTAACTAGAGAAGAGTGTATTCATTGACACATTGACTCTGTCAAATGATCATAGTGAACTATTAATGATACTCAACACAGGCTATAACCATTGTATCTCTTCAAACATGTATCATTCAGGTCTCTTAGATACCTCTTAAGTCTATTATGTGGGTGCAGTTACTGATAATCAGGTAATAAATTGATAATTTTAAGGTATGGAAAAATTTTTATATTTGAGGGAATTCCTGAGATACGTATATCTGACTTGAGTCTATCTTGCACAATTATATAAAAATTTTGAAAAAGATTTTCTGGGTGGGTCAAAGATCAGGTAATTTTGATTTTCTAAATATAGAAAATTGTGGGTCTCAGATCAAACGGTTTTCACCATAGAGTTTAGGAGGCAAAAGTGGGTCTAGGAGTATAGACTCTAAAAGTTTTGGGGGGTAATTTTCGAGGTTTTTTTCGTTTTTTTACCATTTTGCAGGGTTAGCTCCCATTCCAGGGATGAGTGTAAAATATTTGATAGATAGGAGGTATAAGAGTATAGGTAGTCAATATATTGAGGATATAGTGAGTGATACACCTGTTCAGAGAGGAAATAAGTAGGCTTAAAATCCGCAAAAAGGGTAACGGGGAGAGCGATTCAGATATACATTTGATGATAAAATTGTCTTAAAATACTTCATATATTCCAATGATGCTTGAAAGTTATGGATCCATAACCGATTTATATACTCTACTCCCTTCCATTTTCGTCCTAATGTAGAACTAGAATGATACTTTTCTAGATATAATGAAGCGGAAGTATTGGGTAATGTAGATCCAGAACGACACTTTTCTGGATATCTGCTAAGCGGCGTCTCTTCAAACTCTCTGAACAAGCGTCTCTTCACTTATCCAGAACGAGAATGATACTGTTCTAGGTATCAACAAAGCGAGACTATTGGGTAATGTAGATCCAGAACGACACTTTTCTGGATATCTGCTAAGCGGCGTCTCTTCAAGATCTCTGAACAAGCGTCTCTTCACTTATCCAGAACGAGAATGATACTGTTCTAGGTATCAACAAAGCGAGACTATTGGGTAATGTAGATCCAGAACGATAAGATTCTAGATATATCGCTTAAGCGGCGTCTCTTCAAACTTTCCGAACAAGCGTCTCTTCACTTATCTAGAACCAGAACGACACCATTCTCGATATATTTTAGCGAGAGTATTGGATAACGTAGAACCAGAACGACACTTTTCTGGATATCTGGTAAGCGGCGTCTCTTCAAACTTTCTGAACAAGCGTCTCTTCACTTATCTAGAACCAGAACGACATTGTTCTAGGTATCCACTAAGCGAGAATATTGGATAACGTAGATCCAGAACGATGCTTTTCTAGGTATATCTGCTAAGCGACGTCTCTTCAAACTTTCCGAACAAGCGTCTTTTTACTTATCTAGAACCAGAACGATACCTTTCTCGATATATTTTAGCGAGAGTATTGGGTAATGTAGATCCAGAACGATAAGATTCTAGATATATCGCCTAAGCGGCGTCTCTTCAAACTTTCTGAACAAGCGTCTCTTTACTTATCCAGAACGAGAATGATACTGTTCTAGGTATCAACAAAGCGAGACTATTGAATAATGTAGAACCAGAACGATAAGATTCTAGATATATCGCTTAAGCGGCGTCTCTTCCAACTTTCTGACAAGCGTCTCTTTACTTATCCAGAACCAGAACGATGCTGTTCTAGGTATATCTGCTAAGCGGTGTCTCTTCAAACTCTCTGAACAAGCGTCTCTTCACTTATCTAGAACCAGAACGACACCATTCTCGATATATTTTAGCGAGAGTATTGGATAACGTAGAACCAGAACGACACTTTTCTGGATATCTGCTAAGCGGCGTCTCTTCAAACTTTCTGAACAAGCGTCTCTTTACTTATCCAGAACCAGAACGATGCTGTTCTAGGTATATCTGCTAAGCGGCGTCTCTTCAAACTCTCTGAACAAGCGTCTCTTCACTTATCTAGAACCAGAACGACACCATTCTCGATATAATAAAACGAGAGTTCGGGTAACGTTGTACTAGACAAGGTTTCCCTTCTCTGCCTACTACAAATACAATAATAAATTACCCATTGGACTCATTCAAAAGGACTGTTCTTTCATAATAGACAGACATGTGAATGTCTATCTATTACAAAATTAGATCCATAATGACACCATTTTCGATATATCGCTTAAGCGGTGTTTATTCAAATTCTCTGAACAAGCGTCTCTTTACTTATCCAGAACTAGAACGAAATTGTTCTAGATATAATGAAGCGATAGTATTGGGTAACGTAGAACTAGAATGAAATCATTCTCGATATATCTGCTCAGCGCTGTCTCTTTAAACTCTTTGAACCCGCGTCTCTTCACATACGTAGAACCAGAACGATACTGTTCTGAGTATCAAATTAGCAGGAGTAATTGATAACGTTGAATCAGAACGATACCATTCTCGATATAAGATATGCGAGCTTATTGGGTAACGTAGAATCAGAACGATACCATTCTCGATGTAAGACTGTCGAGCTTTTTGGGTAACGTAGAATAGTTAGGCCGAAAATCGCCAAAAAGGGTAAAGGGTTAAGCCTCTAGAGAGTGTATATAGTGTATTTAAACCTTGATAAATCTTATTCTGTTGATAATTTGGTGTCAATCCGTCTGAGTGATCACTTTCTAAAATCTTTTCTATATACAGCTAATTGGCCTGAGCCTGTTCCATTGGGTTATCGCGAATCGCGGTTGCACCCAGCCGCAATTCATTTCAGCCTGTTCCATTGGGTTATCGCGAATCGCGAATGTACATAGCCGCAGTTCATCTGAGCCTGTTCCATTGGGTTATCGCGAATCGCGGTTGCACCCAGCCGCAATTCATCTGAGCCTGTTCCATTGGGTTATCGCGAATCGCGGTTGCACCCAGCCGCAATTCATTTCAGCCTGTTCCATTGGATTATCGCGAATCGCGGTTGCACCCAGCCGCAATATATAAGAAAATTGTAAGAGCACATCGGGGTTGAGGGTTCCAAGATTTTGGTTTAAGAGTTTATAAGTTGTGCACTATACCCAATATGGACCCGGTAAACTCTATTTTGGAAGTCGATTCCAAATTGGCGTTCAGAAAAGGGAGATAGACATTTCCTTTTCGGAACTGAGGTATAAATTTCTTCAGTATCTCAGATCTTCCGTTCAGATATGCAATGCCATATTCTTATAGAGTATATATAATTGGTGGCTTGCCTCCATATAGCCAATTAAATATCCCAAAAGGGAAATCATAGAAATTTTCTATCTCTCGTCTGCTGGACATCTAGAACCTCTAGTCTTCACATATATATTACCCATATGGGTGACTATATATTCAGGTATCCTGGGCCGCTTTTAAGGTATCAAAAGTCCATTACCCTATTTGCCATTTTGAAACCCCTAACTCTCTTATATCGCACGAAAAGTGGCCCAGGTTCAGATACTAGCTCTTCTATGGAGGGTATATTGTTCTGTATAGCTTGGGCCGTTTTTTACTTTATATATAGACACATGGCCTAATCAGAAAATTGCAATTTTCACTGTCCAAAAACAAAGTCTTCAAATGTGTCTATTAGACGATGTTCATCAACTATGCACTCATTTTACGTGCAAATTTTTTCATTCTTGGGTAATATATTGGAATAATTTCCTTTTAAAAATATGAACACTTTTAGGTTAAGATTAAAAACGCCCAGCCCGCGGTAAACACTTCAAATGCACACTATGGGACCTCTATGATCACTCAGAGATGGTCTGAGCCTGTAATTTATGACTATAAAGGGTAATTTTTTTCGTAAATTTTTCGAGCAAAACTACGCATATATTTAGAGTTATTTAGTTCAAACTAAACGATTTTGGCAGTTTTTAAGGTTTTGCAAATTTTTGATGGTTTTGTAAGTATACACATTTTGCATGAATTTGTCTGAAATCTTCACATACATGCTTCACTATATATGGGAAACGTTCAATTATGCAAAAATGGAAATTTCGAGACTAAACATTTTTACAGGGTATGACGACTTTTGGCTCACACTCATGGTGTGCCAGTGATGCTAAAAAAATTTTAAGGTCTAAAAACTTTTCAGGTACAGGGATAACCCTGCCAAAGTTGCAAATGTCAAGTTTTTGGACATTTCACTTTTGGTACCTGAAAAGTGTTTTTTGCCTCCTAAATATCCATATATGGCATCAGAAACTCTAAACTCTTCAGGAATGGTGTATAACTATGGATGTTAAGAGGATGAAAAATTTTTCATTTTTGAAAAAAATTTTTAAATGATTCCTATCATATGTCTCAATATAATAATATAAGTGTATAAATACTTGAATTTTATTCTATGTTGAAATATACGAGCAGATAGAGGCAATTATTCGACGAATGAACGATTGATGGAGGGATATATTTCCTGATATTTTCATATCTGAATGAATAGTATATCGCATATGATTAATGACTGATCTATAATGTATGATTGAAGCATGTGAGATAGGTCTCTGTTTTGATTTACAGACATTTTTCTGAAAAATATGAAAAATATGAAAAAAAGAGGGAAAAAGTGGAGGTAATGAGAGAGATATGGAAAAACCCTTCGACAACATTCTCGCGTAGGGTATATTAAGTATTATAGGAGAAAGAATAAGACTCTCAATCTAAAAATAAGGGCACATAGAAAAATAAAATCATCGCTTCCGAAACTTTTCTCAATATTTCTTCTTAAATTCAAGAAAATCAAGTATAGGTATACACAAAGATTATTGAAAAAATAGAAAAATAAAAAGGATAACTACTTCTGCATGCTATCTAATGATAGATATCTCGATAAAATATCTCTCAAATAGAGTTTAATGCTACTGATACACCGAGTTGGCGGTCAAAATCTGGAGGTAAAGCTCAAATATCTTGTCATATTCAAAGAATTTGTGAACAATATATAACAATGACATGGGTTTTTTTGGTGTCGGGTGTTAAGATTAAAACAGAGGGACGAAGAATAAAAGTTTAGAAAATATATCGTTTTTTTCTGTGTTCTTACTTCTTTGAGAAGTTTCCCTCTCGATCCCTCTGAATATCGAGGGCTATAGAACCTGTAATTTTTTCCTTTTTTGTTAAAGGAGATAATTTTTTCAATCTAAAACAAGAGGAAACTTTTATCATAGATATATGATATATAAGTTATATGATAGACATTTATTAAAATATTTTTTCACATGCTAAAAAGAGCTTTCCCTCCCAAACCCCTTGACCCCTTTAGAGATGCAAGAAGATCTACTCAACAATTTAAGGTTTATTTTTGATAATTATAAAAAGCCAATTAAAACCCCTTTGATTTGGGTCGATAATCTATTCCTTTTTTGATAAAACTTCCATAAAAAGTAATGTTTCTTTCAGATCCTATTTTGAAGCAACGAATCTGAATTTTTGTTCATTATAGACATAACAAATACATTATAGGTTATATTTACCTCCTAAAATAATCATATTTTATACCGTTAACTAGAGAAGAGTGTATTCATTGACACATTGACTCTGTCAAATGATCATGGTGAACTATTGATGATACTTTCTACAAGCTATAATCATTATATCTCTTCAAACATGTATCATTCAGGTCTCTTAGATACCTCTTAAGTCTATTATATGGGTGCAGTTACTGATAATAAGGTAATAAATTGATAATTTTAAGGTATGAAAAAATGGTTTGATAAGGATACTTTATTCTTTTTAAAGCCAGGAGTTACCTGCATAACCGGCTTTCACACCCTCTCACACACACTCAATATTACTATTCATTCCTCTCATCAGGGTTAGAAGGAGTCACCTGCATAAGTGCCGACTTAATCGACCTACTCTTGAAACACAACAGCTGGCGCGCCATCTTGATCTTCCCCATCGTAGAGAAAGACCTATATTGCTTGTAGACAACCGATCCGAACAATCTGTGCTGCAGTGCACTTAGGACCAGATCTCGTGTCTCCGTACTCAGACACTTTATGCTACGCCTTATGTAAAACCGGCGGAACTCCATGCTACTATCAGATCTCTTTGCCAAACTCATGTACTTATGTGCCAACAGTCTCAGCCGCTTTTCTAGCGGTGCTATACCTGTAATGATTGACATAACATCTCTCGAAGTTGATGAATTAAAATTCAAAATATCACAACATACTGAATGGAAAAGATTTCCTACACACTGATGTCGAGAAGAATCCGAATGCATTACTAAATTGATTCTATCAAAATATGGAAGGAGAAACATTTTGATTAAATTGATTTTGGTAGTAATTGAACACGGCTTCTTGATTATGGCTCGCATCATAATCTTTTTCATTTTGAAAATCTGTGCTGCAATTATCCTGTAATTTACATCTTCTGAAAGGCCACCAATACTGAATGCGTATCCTAGATACTTCATTCTGGCCGACTCATACAGTGGCTCGCCTGCAATTGTCAGAAATACTGGATAAGTTGACATGAAGGTAGACTTCTTCACATTAATATACAATCCGTTATCTGAACAATAATGATCAATTATCTCACAAAAATGACTGGCATTTGCTGAACTACTCGTGACGAATATGATATCATCAGCGAATGTATAAAGTGAGCCTGTCACTTGGCAGTTTATCAAACAGATCAGAGAGGAAGAAGTTAAACAGCAATGGTGAAATGACATTGCCTTGTGGTAGGCCTCTCTTTAATGTGGTTGACACTGAGTAACCATCGAGTTTTGTTGAGAACTTGTTATTGCAAATCGACATCTGGACCAAAAGCAACAGGTCGTTGTCAAGGTATTTCTTCAATTTGTCAAATAACAGTTTGTGATCGACAGTATTGTAAGCCTTCTTCAGGTCAACTGAGATTGCAAGAGCTGAATCATTTTCTCGTAAGAAGTTGTCGACTTTGAACACGTTATGGAACATGCTATAACTTTTGCGGAATGCTGACTGGTTTTTATGCAGTGGCAATTTTGGCTCAATTCTATCGAGAACTATCCGATCAAAGACCCTCTTGTAAGGTTCAGTGACTGCAATAGGTCTGAATGAGCCATCAGGCTTTGGGATAAAGACCAGTTTCACATGCCGCAACTCAAGCGGTAATTTCCTATATCCGATGTATTTATTAAATAGGTCAGTGAGCACCGCTGTATCCTTCTTGTGGATCAACTTCAGCATTTCGTTCTGGACAGTCGACCAGCCTGATGATTTTTTGCTCGCCAGCAAACCAATTGAATTTTGCACTTCTTCCTGTGCGAATTGAATCTTGGGCCGTATGGCGTCATTTGGAAACGGATTGAAAGGTGGTTCAAGTGGTTCGAATAGATTGTCATTGCAATACTCGTAAAACTCCTCACGAGATAACAATCCATTTTGACCCACCTGATTAATAAATTTTGACAGTTCCTCTGTCCTTTTCTCATCCAATATCCTTGTATAGTATGGTTCAGACTCACACTTCTTTTCTGGCACTGTAATCGGGTTACTGATTGCATTCAGGGTGGCACCATTGATATGTAGAGGGTTCTTCAACATTTCGTCAAACGCTTTTGGTAGGTTATGTGTGGCACCAGGAAAAGTATGAATTTTTGGACTAGAGCCAGCCAGTATGTTGATTTCAACTGAAACGGCTGCATGTTCAATGAACTTAAGGAACTCTCGCCGTGGAACACAGTTGAAATTTCCGTATATTGCATCTGGCGCGGACTGGTAACCAGCCTTGGCTCTGTACGTGCAGTCGAATTCACTTTTCTTGACTAACTCGAGGTCTCTCTCCAACTTACGGACTTCCTTCCGATTTATTGCCAAGTCTCGAGTTAGATTAAGATCGCCAATTACACACAGGTTAAAGTCCTTATTGATATTGAGACCAGCCAAATTTAATTCTGTCTTTGGTGGCCTATACATGTAAATGAGATTGAAGGACTTTTTCCCGAATACGATTTGCACGTGAACTGACTGATCATTTGAGGATTTCCTGATGGTTTTGACACGGGAACCTAGTTTTTCGAACAACACTGATCCGCCTATGGGGCGTTTTGAGTTCTCTGAATATGTTGGTTTTATACATGCAATGTATTTATAACCCTCAGGTGTGGGCACATTTTTACTTTCAGACCATGTTTCGCACAAAAAGAGATGATCTGGTTGATATCTCCTTGCAAATGCTTCAACCTGTCTGAATTTCACTGCTGATGTACCTCCAATATTGAGAGAAGCGCCTTTGAATGTGATAAACTGTGAGTCAACTCTCGTCTCGAAGAATGTATGGTCTTTCACGGTCTGTATAGTTTGAGGAGTAGGAGTTCTCAATTCCACTCTGAGCCATTTATGGCTTTTGTTACCGTTCGGATTTACCTTTTCTTCTTTTTTCTCAACACGCTCCGTTACAGGAGTTGTTTCTGCACCGGTGATATCATTGAATCTTCTGAAACCGTTATCCCAGAGTTTAGGAAACGGTTTTTGGTCTGCTTCTTTCTCGGCTGCAGTTCTTGTTCTGACCGTGCTGGTTGGACGTATTCTCTTCACATTTTCAAAAGGAGACGGACGCATGTTGATGACCTCAAAGCCTTGTGACGATGATGAGTCCGACAGTAGTCGACCAGGTATACGCAACCTCTTTGCGCTCTCAGAATCAGAGTCAGTTCCACCTTTTCTCTTGCACGTGTCATGTGCACTTTTGTCTGGTGGTTTTCTGTCCTCTTCTTCATGTTGTTCGTTCACTAGAGGTGTATTTTGGCGCTTCAGCAATTCCTCAACTTCATTACTGATCTCGGAAAGATCTAGGCCCTCTAGGAATTTGTCTGATGAAGCGTCATCTGCACCAAAGCTAAACGGTATTTGAGGTTGACTTTTCTCATCATTTTCTAATACTCGATATTCGATCTTCGTATCAGAATCAGAGTTATCTGTCTTTACAAAAGTAGGCTCACACGTCTCGTCAAGAACTTGTCTATAAAGTTCTTTACAGACATCGGGTTGTTTCTGTGTGATTTGACTGCCTGAAATCTGTTCAGCGACTTGTCGGACATTTATTGGATCCCATTTCAACTTGAAACGTATGTCATTACTACCAATCATGACGATGTCACTCTCCTCAGTTGTCTCATCCACTGGTATGCTGCTCGCAGGTTGTGCACCTGGAATATGTATTTCATTGAAAGTGGAAGGAGGTACTGAGGAACTATTGTCAGCCTGCACTGCGACATTATTCAATGATTCAGTCAATTTTGGTTGACTTTCATCATTTTCCGAACGAACTACTTCGTCAGAGATCGTGGCATGCTCGGACACTTCATCTTTTGCAAGAACTGTGTTCTGAACACACGGTCGATAAATAATGTCAATAGAGCTGGAGACCGTATTGTTAACAGCAATTGTTGAGACAGACTCATTTCTTAATACAAATGCATTATTCTGTTGAGTTGTTTCCTCATTCTGAACAATATTGTCTGACAAGACATCGACTGACTGTTGTTGGTTCATGCGACGAATTTTCTGGTTGAGATCCGAGAGTGTCATGAAGTATCGAATGTTATGCTCTTGGTAGAGCCGGATCACGCGAGGGACTCATTTCGAATTACAGGAGGGAGATTGATTCGACGAAGTGCATACTTCATCTGTTGAATCATCTTTCTGAAATTGAAAAGGGATTTTCTCGGGTCAAACACTGATAACCGATTCCGAACACGCATTTCGTTGACCAACTTTATCGCATCATCCTCATAGAGCATGACTTGAGTCAGGTTAGTGATCGAATTGTCGACATTCAGAATGGCACCACGATTGCCGATCATCTCGCCAAAGAGTTCTCTCTGATCCGTCTTTGATACGCACGGCGATACTTTGACATATATAAAGTAGATCTGGCCACGGTTTGACTGTAGAGACTGGCCCTCCATGCGGCGCAGCAAATTGTCCACTGGATCGACTGTCAGAGCAACGGGCACCGCGCTGTTGGGCTCCTCGAGAGTTCGTTCGTCCATGCACTTTCTGCAGATCACGACCTTCTTAGACCTGCTGGTTGGACATGAATAGTAATTGATGAGTGTGTTTTCTGGGGCGTGGCAAAATATGCAATTACGGTACGTTCTTGTTGATTGCATTGTGATACTTATTATACGACTTGTATTAAAAAGAACTTGTTGTTTAAGAAATAAAATATATACTCCCCTTAAAAGAATATATAGGGTGATGGTATTTTGTCTGTTGAGTATAAATAAAGATATTTTCGGTCTGAATATTACTTTTTTATTGTTTTCTTATTTTTTCGCACAACTGTATTATTTAGAAGATTCACCAGGTGATACTTTACAGTTATTTATCTATTACTATTCCTATCAAAACCGCAAAATCGTCTGTCTGAGAATCGATGTCGCTGATCATCTACCCACAATTCTTAAGAAATCGATGTAAAAATGATAAGTAGGCCTAAAATCCGCAAAAAGGGTAACGGGGAGAGCGATTCAGATATACATTTGATGATAAAATTGTCTTAAAATACTTCATATATTCCAATGATGCTTGAAAGTTATGGATCCATAACCGATTTATATACTCTACTCCCTTCCATTTTCGTCCTAATGTAGAACTAGAACGATGCTGTTCTAGGTATCAACAAAGTGAGACTATTGGTTAATGTAGAACGAGAACGATACGATTCTCGATATCTGCTAAGCGGCGTCTCTTCAAACTTTCTGAACAAGCGTCTCTTCACTTATCCAGAACCAGAACGATGCTGTTCTAGATATATCTGGCAAGCGGCGTCTCTTCAAACTCTCTGAACAAGCGTCTCTTCACTTATCTAGAACTAGAACGATGCTGTTCTAGGTATCAACAAAGCGAGACTATTGGTTAATGTAGAACGAGAACGATACGATTCTCGATATCTGCTAAGCGTCGTCTCTTCAAACTTTCTGAACAAGCGTCTCTTCACTTATCCAGAACGAGAACGATGCTGTTCTAGGTATATCTGCTAAGCGGCGTCTCTTCAAACTTTCTGAACAAGCGTCTCTTCACTTATCTAGAACTAGAACGATGCTGTTCTAGGTATCAACAAAGCGAGACTATTGGGTAATGTAGATCCAGAACGATAAGATTCTAGATATATCGCTTAAGCGGCGTCTCTTCAAACTTTCTGAACAAGCGTCTCTTCACTTATCCAGAACGAGAATGATACTGTTCTATGTATATCTGCTAAGCGGCGTCTCTTCAAACTTTCTGAAGAAGCGTCTCTTCACTTATCCAGAACGAGAATGATACTGTTCTAGGTATCCAATAAGCGGAAGTATTGGGTAATGTAGATCCAGAACGACACTTAAATATGCAAAATGCAGAAAAGAGGGAAAACCCTCAGGTAAAGATATAGAGAGGGAAAAACTCTTCGACAACATTCTAGCGGTTAGAGGTTAGAGGTTAGGGTTAGGTTAGGGTTAGGGTTAGAGGGTTAGAGGGTTAGAGGGTTAGAGGGTTAGAGGGTTAGGTGGTTAGGTGGTTAGGGTTAGAGGTTAGGGTTAGAGGGTTAGAGGTTAGGGGTTAGAGGGTTAGAGGGTTAGAGAGGTTAGAGGGTTAGAGGTTAGAGGGTTAGAGGTTAGGGGTTAGAGGGTTAGAGGGTTAGAGAGGTTAGAGGGTTAGAGGTTAGAGGGTTAGAGGTTAGAGGGTTAGAGGTTAGAGGGTTAGAGGGTTAGAGGGTTAGAGGGTTAGAGGGTTAAGAGGGTTAGAGGGATAGAGGGTTAGAGGGTTAGGGTTAGAGGTTAGGTTAGGTTAGTTAGGGTTAGAGGTTAGACTCAGGTTAGAGGGTTAGAGGGTTAGAGGGTTAGAGGGTTAGAGGGTTAGAGTTAGGGTTAGAGGGTTAGAGGGTTAGGGGTTAGGGGTTAGGGTTAGAGGGTTAGAGGGCTAGGGTTAGGGTTAGGGTTAGGGTTAGGGTTAAGGTTAGGGTTAGGTTAGGGTTAGGGTTAGGGTTAGAGGTTAGGTTAGGGTTAGAGGGTTAGAGGGTTAGAGGTTAGGTTAGGGTTAGGGTTAGGTGGTTAGGGTTAGGGTTAGAGGTTAGGTTAGGGGTTAGGGTTAGAGGGTTAGAGGGTTAGAGGGTTAGAGGGTTAGAGGGTTAGAGGGTTAGAGGGTTAGGTTAGGGTTAGAGGTTAGTTAGGTTAGAGGTTAGAGGTTAGAGGGTTAGAGGGTTAGAGGTTAGGTTAGAGGGTTAGAGGGTTAGAGGTTAGGTTAGAGGTTAGAGGGTTAGAGGGGGTTAGAGGGTTAGAGGGTTAGGGTTAGAGGGTTAGAGGGTTAGAGGTTAGGGTTAGAGGTTAGGGTTAGAGGGTTAGAGGTTAGGTTAGGTTAGGTTAGGTTAGTTAGGTTAGGTTAGGTGAGGTTAGAGGTTAGGTGGGTTAGAGGGTTAGGGTTATAGGGGTTAGGTTAGGGTTAGAGGGTTAGAGGTTAGGGTTAGGTGGTTAGGTGGTTAGGTTAGAGGGTTAGGGTTAGAGGGTTAGAGGTTAGAGGGTTAGAGGGTTAGAGGGTTAGGGTTAGGTTAGGTTAGATGTTAGGTTAGAGGGTTAGAGGGTTAGAGGGTTAGGGTTAGAGGGTTAGAGGGTTAGAGGGTTAGAGGTTAGAGGGTTAGAGGGTTAGAGGTTAGGGTTAGAGGTTAGGGTTAGAGGGTTAGGTTAGGTTAGGGTTAGGTTAGGGTTAGAGGGTTAGAGGGTTAGAGGGTTAGAGGGTTAGAGGGTTAGAGGGTTAGAGGGTTAGGCCCTAACCCTAACCCTAACCCTAACCCTAAACCCTAGCCCTAGCCCTAACTAGCCCTAACCCTAACCCTAACCCTAGCCCTAGCCCTAAACCCTAACCCTAACCCTAACCCCTAACCCCTAACCCTAACCCTAAACCCTAACCCTAGCCCTAGCCCTAGCCCTAGCCCTAACCCTAACCCTAACCCTAACCCTAACCCTAACCCTAACCCTAACCCTAGCCCTAGCCCTAGCCCTAGCCCTAACCCTAGCCCTAGCCCACTAGCCCTAACCCTAGCCCTAACCCTAACCCTAACCCTAGCCCTAGCCCTAGCCCTAGCCCTAGCCCTAGCCCTAACCCTAACCCTAGCCCTAGCCCTAGCCCTAACCCTAGCCCTAGCCCTAGCCCTAGCCCTAGCCCTAACCCTAACCCTAACCCTAACCCTAACCCTAGCCCTAGCCCTAGCCCTAACCCTAACCCTAACCCTAACCCTAACCCTAACCCTAGCCCTAACCCTAACCCTTACCCTAACCCTAACCCTAGCCCTAACCCTAACCCTAACCCTAACCCTAACCCCAGGCCCTAACCCTAACCCGACTAACATTAACTAACCCTAGCCCCGCCCCTATCCAAAACACAAAACAATAAAAGCTTTCTATAAAAACTTAAAAGTCCTTAAAAGACAATAAATAGTTAAAACGTCCTAAGATAATAAATAGTTATTTTGTATACATATTAAGGGTAGGAAAAGGTTTGGAGCCATATATTACATAAACAGATATACTCTATATATAAATATGCACAGATTAACATCATATCAATTACAACAATATTAAAAAGATTTATAAACCATATATCATATATTATATACCCTATGGGTTAAAATACATTGATTACATCTAAATATGCATAGATTAAAATCATATCAATTAAAGCAATATTAAAAAGATTTATAAACCATATATCATATAGTATATATATCATATGGGTTAAAATACATTGGTTACATTTAAATATTGATTTTACTAATAAGAAATAGGGTTAAAAACATTCATTTCATTCATTGAGCAAAAGACATAGTCACCAAGTTAAAACAACACTCAACAAATTGGATCACAAACCACACACTATAAAAAGGGAGACACAGAAGATCAAACACACTCTTGCTCTGACCATCAAAGAGGCAACATCAAGCGGTTAGTGGAGAGTTGGTTTGTGTGTTGTTTCCTTGTGCCCAAGCCTGAGGAAGACCCGTAAGGGTCGAAACGTTGCAACGAGCACAAAACTACACAGTTAATTAAATAATTGGATCATTAAATAATTAAAAAAATACATTAATCAGATAAGTTAATTAAATTTTTTTTTCTTTTTTCTCAAAAAAAACACACTCATTTCAATTCATTTCAGTTTATTTCATCTTTTTAAATTAAAAACACACAACTCATTATTTGAATACCATAAAAACAAACCTAAAATTCATTTATTACAATAGAATAACAAAGGCGACATTAAAAACACACCAAAAAATTACAAGTCCAGATGAGGGATTTTGAGGGGGGTTGGACGGAGGTCCGCTATGGGAGGAGGCGCCAACGCCTCCGTCAACCACAGGGGGACCGGGGTGGCAGGAACGACTGGGGGATGGAGCGTGCTCCTCCTGCCCCATTCAGGGGACGGGCTCAGACCCTCCCGCCTAATCGGCCAGTGCCTCCCCCGGGTTTGGACCGTGACCGTGGTCCCCAAGCCCCTTCCTACGCATCAGTGGTAAGAAGGAACAATCCGAGAAGGAACAATCCGAGAGCCACTTCAAGGGTGGCGTTTCAGAGAGCACCGAGATATGAACAGGCCAGACAACAACCAACGGACCCCGCATTTAGTCAGCTGGTGCGGAAGCTGCACTCTGTAATCAAAATAGTCCACCATTTGCAGAACGTGGCCCCTAGGCCTGACAAACCGGAACCAAGGATGATCTCCCAGATGGTGGAGGTTTTGTCTTCAATGATCAAACCGGCATTCCCAACATCAAAAACAGTGGATCTCATAGAAGGGAATGCCAAAAGCTGGGGATACAACACCCTGCTCATTCTGGAAGACCACTACGAGGAGGGCCTGGAGATCGCTCTGGAAGAGCTCTCCCAGGCAATGGTTCCGGACTGGAAGCCAGCCTTCCAGGTTGCCATAAAATGGGCCCGTAGAAACCTGCCTCGCATCACCCAAGGAGTCATTGACCATGCGGAGGCATTGATCACGGCCAGAGCGCAGGAGAGCAGGGATGCACAGAGACCTCAGGAACTAACAGATATACAGGAGGAACAAACAATACAAACACGGGTCCCACGAGGAATGGAACGGGAAACTCAAACAAGCCCAAGAGAACAGACAGTATCCAGAGACAGGCCTCTGGAACCACCAGATAGCCCACAAGAAAGGCCCACAACCCCCTCTGTGACTACAATGGCGGTCCAGACAGACCACATTGCAGAATCTACTCCGCAAACCCCACAACAACGCAGGCAGCAGAGACAAAGAGCAGAAACACACGGGGGCTGCGTGATTGCAGAAGACAGCCTTCTGCTGGATCTGGAGGACCCGAATGACAGCTTACAAGCCCAGAGAACTATCAGCAGGGAAATAGACGGGAGCATAGGGAATTTCATCCTGGAAATGGAGACGGATGAAGAATCGGAGGGACCACCTCCCTTGGTACCCACTCCGATCACAGCAACCCCGTACCAGGAGACCAGGCGTGACCAACACATTGTCCAAGTCCATCAGGTGGCCAGTCCCAGTGATGAATCCCAAGAGGACATACCGGAGAAGAGGACTGCCACTCCACAACCACAGCGTTGCAGGGTGACAAGACACGCCAACACAGATCGCAAAAACGTCGACTGGACCTTGACGGTGACCAAAAAGTGGCTCATCATCGGCGACTCTAACCTATCCAGGATTCCAGCATATTCTATTCCCGATCTGCAGATAGAGAGTTACCCTGGGGCCACTTTCCGCAATGCAGAAGCACTGATGGAGAAGGCGTTGAGTTATGTGGATCTGGAGAAGCTGATTTTGTCTTTTGGCATCAACTGCAGGGCTCAGAAGGCCAAAGAAACCGCCATCAAACAGCTATTGGGAGCAGTTAGGGCCGCAAGGAGGAGGTTTCCACAGACGGAGATTTGGATTCCGGTACTGAACTTCTCACCCTCATTGCCCCAGGAGGAACAGGAAATGCTACAGACGCTTAACAACTATCTCGAGAGGAACAGGTCCACTCTCCCGGCTCTTAGGAGCACCGATTTCCAGACGGAGGGAGACCACGTCCATTGGACCAGGAGAACGGCAGAAGCAATGCTTGCCCACTGGGTCTCTCATTTAAACTTGGACCCCCAGTAAGCCTGATACAGGAGGGGGACAAGATAACACGATCTTTTGTGGCACAAAATGTCATAGTCTTAGCCAAGAATTTTCGTCTCACACAACCACAACACAATCTGTTAAACAGGGGACTAACATTCATTCCAACAGTAGATATAGCAAAAGACCAAAAAAGACAACTGCAATTGGATATCCAAAATTACCATAGGAAGATTAAATTGGCCGCATATTTCAAGGACTCCGAGGACACGGGCCCACGTCCTTTCATCGGGACCTCAACATGGTCCCCACCAATGGGGGAACTGCCAAAGGAAATAATAACTCTGATTGAGAAGGATTGGGAACTTTTCCAAAGAGGTTACAGACCTCGGAAAGAGAAACCCAATCTGTCGCAGAATGAGGTCAAAGCACTTAGGGAACTCAAACAGAACAAACATATAATAATCAAACCCGCGGACAAGGGCAGTGCGGTGGTTATCTTAAGCAGAAATCAATACATGTTCGAAGTGGAACGACAATTGAGTGACACAACGTATTACAAAAAACTAGAGGAACCAATCTATACTAGAACCGTCCCAATAGTGAGAAGCATTCTCGACAGATTACAAAACCAAAAATTCATTAATGCAAAACAAAAACGATACCTGAGGGGTAACCTGGAACCAAGGGAACGGCGGTTCTACATTTTACCCAAAGTTCACAAAGACCCAGAGAAATGGACAGTGCCTTTCGAAATACCACCCGGAAGGCCAATTGTTTCAGACTGTCAGAGTGAAACCTACCGTACGGCAGAATACATAGACGTGTACCTGAATCCATTGTCCGCTAGACACCCGGCCTACGTTAGGGACACCTACCATTTTATAGAGATTGTCAAGGGCTTGCAAATTCCGGCGAACTCGTACTTCTTTTCCATGGACGTTGATAGTCTGTACACGAATATTGATATTCCAGCAGGCCTTAGATCGGTGCAGAAAATTTTCCAGAAATATCCGGATCCAAAGAGACCAGACGAGGAACTATTACAGCTATTGGAGATCAATCTGACCAAAAACGATTTTGTGTTCAATGGGCAATTTTACCTCCAAATTAAAGGGACAGCCATGGGCAAAAAATTCGCCCCAGCGTACGCCAATATCTTTATGGCCAATTGGGAGGAGGAAGTGCTGGCAAAATGTCAGAAAAAACCCATGCATTATTGGAGATATCTTGATGACATCTGGGGAATTTGGACCGGATCAAGAGAGGAATTTGAAGAATTTGTGGATATTTTGAACTCTCACGATCCTTCGATCAAACTTAAATACGAATTGGACCAAAACTCAATTGATTTCCTGGACACAACCGTCTATAAAGGACCTACATTCGAAAGGAACCAGAGCCTAGACATTAAAGTACATTTCAAAATTACAGACACACATGCCCTATTGTTCAAATCAAGTCTGCACCCCAAACATACATTCAGGGGAATCGTGAAGTCACAGCTCATCCGGTTCAAACGGATTTGTACCCAACAAACTGATTTTAAGGAAGCCGTGAAGACCCTCTTTGGGGCGCTACGAAAAAGGGGATATACGAGATCTTTTCTGAGACAGATTTTCAAAACATTCCAAATACAAAAGGAAAGGGACCAAATGAAAATAATTCCCCCAATAACTTCATTTTCAACAACTAGCCAAATCATTAATAGAAAATTAAAAAACAACTTTGCAGAATTGATAGGAAATCAGGACATAATCCCAAATTCTAAAATAATTTCATCGTACAGGAGGAATAAAAATCTAAAAGACATTTTGGTCAGGGCAAAAATCCAATCATTAACAAGGGAGAAACCCCACAGCCTAGGAGACAAATTTTGTAGATTAAAATATGTCCGAAATAGGACGGATAAAACTGTAATTCATATCCCACAAAAATTTAGTCCACGGTCTTCCAATTGTGTCTACCTGATATTCTGTACGAGATGCGGAAAACAATATGTGGGTGAGACCAGAAACTCTATCAGTACCCGCATGACACAACATAAATATAACATTAGGAACAAGAAAGATGTCCATAAACCGGTTACGGAACATTTCCAGTCTCATGGTTGGGACTCCGTGAGGGTTGCAGGACTTGAGAGGAACTTGATCTGGACCGAGGGGGAGAGGAAGAAAGCTGAAAGAAGATGGATTTACCTGCTACGGACAAGGAGCCCACTAGGATTGAATCGAAGGTATATGGAATAAAAACAACTGAATTCTTGAATGCAAAAATAATTTAATTCATAAACAATTAGGAGAGCAAAAACAACAATTACTTCAGATAAGATACAATTAGATTGAGCAAAAACAACTAAATTCATATACAATTAGAAGGATTTATGATACCTCTCAAATCAGAGGAGCCTTGATCCTAACCCTAACCCTAACCCTAACCCTAACCCTAACCCTAGCCCTAGCCCTAACCCTAACCCTAACCCTAACCCTAACCCTAACCCTAGCCCTAACCCTAACCCTAACCCTAACCCTTACCCTAACCCTAACCCTAACCCTAACCCTAACCCTAACCCCAGGCCCTAACCCGACTAACATTAACTAACCCTAGCCCCGCCCCTATCCAAAACACAAAACAATAAAAGCTTTCTATAAAAACTTAAAAGTCCTTAAAAGACAATAAATAGTTAAAACGTCCTAAGATAATAAATAGTTATTTTGTATACATATTAAGGGTAGGAAAAGGTTTGGAGCCATATATTACATAAACAGATATACTCTATATATAAATATGCACAGATTAACATCATATCAATTACAACAATATTAAAAAGATTTATAAACCATATATCATATATTATATACCCTATGGGTTAAAATACATTGATTACATCTAAATATGCATAGATTAAAATCATATCAATTAAAGCAATATTAAAAAGATTTATAAACCATATATCATATAGTATATATCATATGGGTTAAAATACATTGGTTACATTTAAATATTGATTTTACTAATAAGAAATAGGGTTAAAAACATTCATTTCATTCATTGAGCAAAAGACATAGTCACCAAGTTAAAACAACACTCAACAAATTGGATCACAAACCACACACTATAAAAAGGGAGACACAGAAGATCAAACACACTCTTGCTCTGACCATCAAAGAGGCAACATCAAGCGGTTAGTGGAGAGTTGGTTTGTGTGTTGTTTCCTTGTGCCCAAGCCTGAGGAAGACCCGTAAGGGTCGAAACGTTGCAACGGGCACAAAACTACACAGTTAATTAA
The DNA here is from genome assembly GCF_030265055.1 of Doryrhamphus excisus. Classification (NCBI taxonomy): domain Eukaryota; kingdom Metazoa; phylum Chordata; class Actinopteri; order Syngnathiformes; family Syngnathidae; genus Doryrhamphus; species Doryrhamphus excisus. Next base: position 1,152,213 of record NW_026652244.1, read on the forward strand.
ATAATTGGATCATTAAATAATTAAAAAAATACATTAATCAGATAAGTTAATTAAAAAATTTTTTTTTCTTTTTTCTCAAAAAAAAAACACACTCATTTCAATTCATTTCAGTTTATTTCATCTTTTTTAATTAAAAACACACAACTCATTATTTGAATACCATAAAAACAAACCTAAAATTCATTTATTACAATAGAATAACAAAGGCGACATTAAAAACACACCAAAAAATTACAAGTCCAGATGAGGGATTTTGAGGGGGGTTGGACGGAGGTCCACTATGGGAGG